>NC_139948.1:20736236-20798736 GCF_963454915.1 Gymnoscopelus microlampas
TAAAAAGTACAGTTCCATAAGACACAGTTTCATCATAGGCTAATACAATATGCTTATAAGTTTGTTTTTCAAGAATGATTTTGTGAATGTGTTACTACAGTGGTAGCTCACTTGGATACGGTTTATAATTATAATTTTGTTAATGTTCTACATACCCAAATGGGTCACTCTTGAATACACAAATAAATTAAAACTGTAGAGAGGGAAAATAACGAACCCAAACTGAACGTGTGTTGGACTCGGCAGCCATTGTGTGTTCATCAGGGGGGTACACAGCCATAAAGCTACAGCCAAATTAATAAAGGCTTTTTAATTTTGTAACTTGTGAGATTGAGTGCCTTGGAGGTTTTTTTGTTTTTTTTTGTAGTTCAATTGCTACTTTCTTTCTCACACACTAACAATTTGTAGTCGGTGCATGTGCTTTGAAGGTAAATTGTAACCCTTGAAAAGTGTTAACCACTATACTATATAGTAGATACTTCTCTGACCGGGGTCCCAGAGGGGAATGTAATTGGTCCCCTAGTTAGTTTCAGCTGTTTATGGATGAGTGCAAGGTTCGATTGCTTGAGGATAGATGCCTCTACTTTTGATATCCCCCCTCTGGTCATTAATTTCGTAAATGTACTTTAAGTTACTTTACACCACTGTAGATACCTGATTGGCCGTTGCTGTTCATCGTCAACATCCCATGTATGTCTATTTAAGTAGGAGGTCTCTCCACATTTAAAATCATCATAACGATTTACAAGCGGTTAGGTTTGATACAAATGTTAAACACTATGTTGTGATATGATATAGTAGGATAATAGCTGAAATAGAAATAGGCCTTTGATACCAAAACATCTTATCTTACGTGGACCTTATCTGGTTGTTTGGTTATATTACATGGCTGCCACAATGCCGTGCAACTTCCCAAGGGATACCCAGATAAATGAGGCCCTCTCTCATCCATATCGCGTGACGTCTTTGGAGAGGCAAAGACAGGAACAAGAAAGAAAGAGTTCATATTGTGTTTGAACTGGGAAAAGGGGGGGGGGTCCATTTGACTGTATATTGTAGATGACGACGGGCCTAATTTATCACATACATAATTCATGTGTGGGAAAAGTGTGCCACGGAACAGCAGGGGAGCGGTGAAGCAGCAGATGAGAACGATAAAGGAGAAGAGAAAGAATGCATCGTAGGCATTTTTCTTGGACAGGAGAATGTGCCTGCGATTTGAGTGGGTGGTGCATATGTGTTTGTATGTGAATGCCGCAGTGACAGTCTGTGCATGATGTGTACTCGCTTATGGGTGGATTCATTTAGCTTTGACTTAGTTACCGGTGTCACAAATCAAAAATAAGGTCACAATGCTATTTTTTTGCAATATTTGTGTGTGAAACCAAGTGTATATCAGGCATAACTCGCGAATGTAATCATATGGATCTGTTCTCCCCCATTACAGGCACGGCATGAGCTTAACCAAAATGTTTTTGATTGATTGATTGCATTTATTTGGTGATAAAACGAAAGGGCACATCAGCACTTCCATAACACAAAACACACAATATCACCGAGGATGAAAAGACAATAAAGCCCTGTGGCTTATTTCCATTGTGGCAAGATAAAACATAGAAGTCTGCACGCTGCGACTTTACTAAAGCTCCCAATCAAGGCTTTGTTATAGATTAACGTTTCGACACATAGTCTTCTTCAGAATTCTGTACCCATGAGGAGTGAGATCAGTATCCCACTGAAGTGATCTATTATCAATGGACAGCTTGTAGCCTACAGACAACAAGTGTGTCCCTATCGATGACTCAGGGTAATAATGATCAACTCACGATTGACAGGGACACAATAGAACGTTCTGGAATCTATTGATAATGAGCCTCTGGGCGCCACTGCCCGGGATCAATAGTTCGACATAGAAGTCGTTAAGACCCTCTATACTTAGTAAAACGGCACTGTTCTTGGTAGACTCTTTTTTTCCCCCTCTACACCAAATCCCTTCGCCGAAAAAAGACGATCTACAAGTTCACAGCTACATTCCCCAGAATAGGGACGCTTGGGCTCAAGTGGTTAATGATCTTCTAATGATGTCCGAGCACATCAGTCTCTCCGCTCCAAAATGTCACCCGATGTTGATTCTGCAGTCCAGATGAACTGCACCAAACAATGATGATTCATTGTGTGACATTTGTTTTGATCGTAACCTTTAGCTTAGCCACGTAAAAAAAAGGAAAAAAAGTAACAGGCGTTCCAATAGTCTGTGGAAATAAATCTTTGTTCGACCTTCTTCTCAAGTGATTCTCTTTTCATCCCCTTTGCATTACTCAGCAGTCGGCTGTGATGATATTGGTTCTTTGTTCTCTGACAGGTTTTACACTAGCGTTTAGATTTTAGCTAGTGAGTGTTTTCCCTTGTTTTTATTTGTTATTGGTACATATTAGGTATAAGGTCAGCTTGAGGAGTTGCTATGGAAACAGGGTTGCACTGGGGTGGGGTAATTCGGCAGCTCCTCTCGGTTTACAGTGTGTGTGTGTGTGTGTGTGTGTGTGTGTGTGTGTGTGTGTAAATAAATGAGGTGAAATAGATTTCACCTGCACAAGGCATCTAGATATTTACCAATAGAAAACAGCATCCCTGCCAGACAGTAAAAGCTGTTCAAAGCAATTGTCCATACCTGCAACTGCAACAGCCTAATTTCTCGTATATACTGCACGCATTTTTTTTTCCTTGACGTTTCCATCCATTTATATTCAAATTGTTCGTATTATAATGAGTTTGTTTGCTTGTCGGGAACATGGCACATTGCAGGATCTAAATTACGTTTTTTCCCCTCAGTATATGCTGTATATCTTCCTTTCTTGTGCCCTTTGCATTATCATCACCCGCCCATTCTGCTTTCCAAACACAATGAGTGTTACAGGAACAAGAAATCCCTGCCACACCCCATTTCAAATCTTCCACCCTCCTCCCCTGATGGAAGGGATCAAATCCTCGTTATCTTTACATTTTCACTTTCCAACCACTCTTCCCAAATAAAACGCTCCTTTGTGTTTCTGATGACGGGGAGTGTTGGCAGTGCTATAGTGACCAGGCTGTCCCACATCCACCACAGAGCTTTGATGCCGGAAACTGAAGGGGCAGAACAGAAATGCTCCCTTAGGCCGACACACCGCTTCTTGGCTGTCGGCGGGATCACAGAGGGCCCCCCAAACACTGCAAGCACCACATAAAAATGAGATGGGGGAGCTGAGCGCTAAAGGGGCAAAGACATGAAATGGAAGAACAGACAAGGAGAGAAAGAGGAGGAGAGACAAGAGGAGAACTGCTGGGCTGTCGCTCAGAGTTGGTGTGGAGCCCTGTTCCCGTGGTGGAGCCATCTGCTGAGGACAGAGAGAGAAAGAGACACACGCACACACACACACACACACACACACACACACACAAAGAGAGTGAAGAGAAGCTGGAGGGATGAAAAGAGAGAGAGGATGGCATACGGAATGGAATCAAATGTGTTACCCATTCTGCACACTGCATTCTCACGCCACCTCTCAGGGCGCCGAAGCGGAACACAGGCTTTTCCACCATGCAGCAGTTCCAGCTCATTTGCTATCGGGCCACTAGGACTCAGTCTTAAGGCTATAGAACAGGAATGGCAGGCGTAATTGGGGTCGTATACTTCCATCGACTGCTTCCCGCCAAGCAATCTGATTGGTTTGACAGACGTTCTGCTTCTAACAATGATTTATGAACCTGCGAGGCACCCCGATAGGCCTAGAAGTGTTTAATGGACGGCGTGTGAAGTTAATCATCGGTAACCAAGGAGGGAGTTAACAATCTGTCAAGCATTCTCTTGTTATTTTTATCGATGCATGAGTCTCATATAGGGAAGAAAGTTGTGTTCTTTTCATAGCTCATGTTCCCGTAAAGTCCTTAAGGTGCTCAGGGACTGTTCTTAACTGTGATCTGTGTGCTTTGATGATGCCAAGAAGCCGCCTTGTTGTTATGCATTTAATTACAGCACAAACACCCTCTGGGATAGCCTGTTATAGGGTTATTTTTTGTGTACAGCATAAATGATGAATGAGGGAATCGCATTCTCTCAGGAAGCTGATTGACAGGTGACATAAGGTGTGTGTGAGTGTGTGTGTGTGTGTGTGTGTGTGTGTGTGTGTGTGTCTGTGCATGCTGTGCATTGGAGAGCGTCAGCCATTAGTCAGACAGCACAGTGACAGGGCATTACTGTACCGTGACACTGACGAATGGCCTCGCCTAATACATAATCTACGTGCAACTCTCTCTCTCTCGACCTTCACTTCAGTGCATGTGTGTGTGAGGGTGGGATGGGAAGTTGGGCTGAGAGAGGACAATCTGTCTCCATTAGCCTTTTTTTTTTAACTCAAGTTATTTAGTCTCACGTCCGGCAGACTCTATCCATCTCTCTCCCTCTGTGTCACACTGCCTTCTTTCTTTCACTCACCCATTCCTTTCACCTCCTTCCATCATCCTTCTTTCTCGTTTCTTCCCACTGTATTTCAACCTTCCGCCCTGGGGGAAATACTGCTCTCTTAATAAGATATAGAAAGATTGCTGTGTGTGTGTGTGTGTGTGTGTGTGTGTTGAGGGACAGCGGGATGTCCATTTGACCGGCGTCTCACACTGAGGGAAAATGTGCACTTTGATGGTGCTGCCTCATCTGTATACTCACAGCCCTCAGCTTAAGTCATGTCTCCCAAAAATAGGCATGCACTGCCTCCTCCTGTTCAGTGTTACAACAACAAGCACGCTCTGGAAGGGGGAAATAGCACTGCATCACCAGAGGGGAATAATCTCTCAAGCTGTATGGCACATCCTCATCATATTGCTTTGTTTTTGTTTACAGACGCAATGACTATTGCATTTCACATGACACAGAACACTCAAGCCTATATGCATCATCTTACAACAAAACAGCTCAAACAGCCAATCTACACCATAGTGATGCTTTGTGAGCTTGCAGATCTGCTATTTTTGCCATTTTTTTAAATGTTCAAAATTTTCTTTTCTTTCTTTTTTTTTATCTTCACCATGGCCAAAATAGTAACGCCAGGTTGAAATTGGTTAAACAAAGACAACTCATGAATCCCTCAATGTGTTATTCATGGTGCTCTAAAAACTTCCCAAAGTGTGCAGTGGCCCAGAATCCAAGGCTTTCACACCAGAGCTCGGTGTTCCACGTCTCTGATCCCGTCCCAGAAGTTAACAGCCCGTCTTCAGCACCACCTGCTACAATCTGTTCCTCCAGGGACAGGCAGGGGACTCAAGCAGGAGATCCACGGCCAAGAGGCCAAGGCAGGAAACCAGAGAAATACTCAACAGGCGAGCCGGGACTCAAGAAGGAGATCTGCAGCCAAGAGGGCCAAGGCAGGAAACCAGAGAAATGCCCAACCGTCGCCAGAGGTGGGCTGACGAAGGCAGCGGATAGAGCTGGTTTTGTGAGTCTCTTCAATTAAGTATAATGTTTTACCACTTAAACCCTACATACATTTAATTGTATGTTGAATAGCAAAAATAGCCCATCTATAAACTCACAACGTGCCGCGTTGCGATGGGTTGTGATGTGAACTTTAAGAACCGCCCAGAATAGAGACACTAGGGTTCATGTGGTTCATTTAGGTGTGCATTAGTTGTGGGTTAGCAGGCCATCTGAATCAAGTTTAAATAGGAGAAAGAGATACAGGATAGCTAGATATAGATGAAATGATGAATGATGAATGATATATGTAATAAATCTCCAACATCCATGTATGTGTGCACATACATAACTGAAAACAACTACAACTTGGTTGTCTTTATTTCCAGACTCTGGCAATAAGGAACTAACAAAGGAGGATGCAAAAGTTTTGCTGCTTAGGAAAACAAAAACAGTTGCATTTTAAAATGATTTCCACTCATTATGTGTTCCTTGCTACTGATTCTTGCTACAGTACTTTCTTTTGTCGAGAAAGCTGCTTTGAAGTTGCATAATACTGAATCAGTAATGAAGAGGATTATTTTGTTCTGGTTGGTGTGCCCTGTTTTTCAAACCTGCAGTCCTGCATTATTGATATTATTTGTCACAGCTGCCATTGAGTGAATTTGTGATACAAAACTTTCATACATTTTTGTACGTGTATTTGCAAGTTGAAGTTCTATCTCTCTAGGCAACTTCTTTGTATTGCACAATTGGCCACTTTGCATCGATTCTGGGAAATCTGCCTCAGTCATTCTACTAGCTCTGATCTGCTGTAGTATCCTTAAGCCCAGAACGCATGCTTGACCACTCAAAACATCCAGTCCAACAACTGGCAAGAATAGCAGTGGGGGTAGAAAGAGGGACCCGGATAAGTGTGCCACCCCGTTGTTTCTCATTGGCTCAGCTCCAGACGGAGCTCTTCAGTGAAGCTGCAGGGAGGAAAGTTGTAAAGCTGAGCTGTACGCTGACCTGGCTGCTCAGCAGCAATCAATTATAGCCCAGTGATGAGCTGAGGTTGTTTGCAAAGGTCAGAGTTGAGACAGAACGTGAGGCTATTTTTGTGCGAGAGAGCGAGTCAGCGAGACGGACACAATATGAGCGAGGTGAACTGACAAGTGCACTAACATCAGCAAAATATAGTCTCAGAAGCCCCTTAATTGGTGCTTTGGAAAGATATATAACACAAGTCCTCAATATTTAATTAGCAATAAAAACCTAATGTATAAACTATTGCATATTTGCCCCGTCAGCCCAGGGCCTTTGAAATCTTGCTAACATATCCCCTATTCAGTGCCCTTGATTGTACAGCAGCAGACTGTACATCAGCAATTATGCCATAAGGGCAAGCGTTTGAATCAAGTGTGCCATGGCTGATTAATACAAATCTCTGGGCTTTGTCCTCAGAGCCAGTTGGCTGGCAGTCAAGACGGCCATCACCATTTACATCCGTGTATCGCCCACTGGCCGGCCATGATGGGATGGGAGCCTGGTGGATTCTCACTCACAGGTGAATCAAGTGCAGCTGAGAGAACTAGAGCAGTGGTTCTCAACCTGTGGGTTGGGACCCCCAGATGAATTTTTGGGGGTCCCCAGATGGCAGTAAAGTGACAATTTAAAGGACTTTTAAAACCTTTTTAAAAAAGACCATTACTGCATCAAAAGTAATCAACAAACTACAACAACAACTGGTCAAACATAGGCCAAATTGTCAATGCGGCTTGAAAAGGTTGAGAACCATATGCATATCCATTTCTAAATCCATACTCGCTTTTAAATCTTACGTATAGCAACGGGGCATTCAGACAATGGGTTTTGTTAAACAAGATTATGCTGCAATAGAAATATACTTAATCCCCAACTGCTCCCAATGAGCAGATTGGTGCCTTGCCGTTTCCTCCACCGTTGGTGAATGAATGCAACGCACATTGTGAAAGGACCTATATAAATGCATCATATACCTATGTCTTCAACAAGGGAGCAAATATGGTGCCACCACTGAACAAGTAAAAAAGAAAATATGTAGAAACATCAGCAAATGCTTGTCTGGAATGCCACAGACCAATTGATCAGCTTTACTTGGCAGTGGTGTAGGCCAAGTGTTTTAAAAGTAGGGGCCACCAGGGGGGGCAATTGGAAAGGAGAGGAAAAGAAAACTCATAATTGGCATTTAAATTCATTTCAAATGATTGCGCCATGTGTCACAGTCTCTGTACATTGTGATCAAGTGTGGGTCAGCTTGAGAGCAGGTTACTTTTCTTGCTTATATTTGCATTCTACACTGTATGCCAAGGGGGTTTCAACTTGCCATTGCTGTCTCTGCATATCTCGTCTTCACGAGTCACGACACCCTTTTTTTAATCAAGAACTGTAGAGATTGAAACCCTTTGTTTACCATCAAACGGATGGTCCCATTGCAACCGGATTGTGATTTGGGCTGGCTTTTTCACAGCCTTCACTCTTCTTGAACGGATCTTACTTCATGTTCTGGTGACTCATCTCGCATGCTGGAAAGATGGTGCGTCTCTAGGGATACCCATCAAATTAAATTAATGTCTCATCACGTCTTGTTCTCACCTGGTTATTTTCATTATATGTTATATAGTTATATCAATTATAGTAAGTAATTCATGCCACAATACAGTTTAACCACTTTCAACCTGGCATCCCCATTAGTACATGTCATTATTGACCAAACATTCTTAAAACATTTAAAAAAGAACTTCAGCAAGCTCACAACGCACTGCAACGTGACGCGTAGATTGGCTTTTTTTTGCCATTTAACAATGGGGCCACAGACAGAGGCTATGGCTATTTAGGGGTCCTTGGCATGGTACGTTTCAGGAACCCCTGGCTATACTATTACATAGGCAGGTATGCTGTGACTAAATAATTGTATTTGTGAAAAGTAATTAAAGTAGGCTAATATACAAGTATACTCCATACGGTCATTAAATAGACAACTATACAAGTGCTAAGCTTGAATCCTAATATACCTTTGACCTGTGTGGCAGCCCATCTAGCATTAAAATGGCAAAACTCACCTAACTGTACCATGCATTTATGGACTAACGACAACAATTAAAAGCTCCAGATGATTCTTAGATACTTGGTATCTCAGATTACCTGTGTCATTTAGCATGTTTTTTATTCAAAGTGATGGAAAAGAGAGATAATATACGTTTTCACTTTTTATTCATCAAGACAAACATGAGCATTAAAATAAGCAAAAAAACAATAATCATTCAGTCCTCAAAATCTTTTGATCAAAATGAATTTGTTATATTACAGTAAGGGGACGAGCGATCAATGAGAGCTCTGGGGAGGAAAACTGGACTAACATTGTACATACTGTAATGCTTATTAACCGACTTCTCGAAATTTTTAAATAAAAAGTCACGAAGTGAAGTGGTACCTGACAGAAACAAAACAAGCCACAACTTTTGTTGTTTTCTTCAATGTAATTTACTCTAAATGCCAAGAAACAAGGAGAACGTGTAGAGATTGCCAGACAACTCATCTTGAACTTGCACTAAGTTCGGTAATTAAAATGATGGCCAAAAAAAGAAACCAAGCTAAGAGATACATTGTCAGATGAACCACAACTAGCCCCATCCTGAAACAAGAAACAAACACTTCCAGAAAAACAGCAAATCTAAAGGAACATGAAAACCAATGTTTTTTTTTTTGTTTCGTTTTTTATCCTCTTGTACACGTTTGTTTTCTATGTTTTCTCCTTAAAGCCACTACTTTTGTGGTTCACCTTGTTTTAAGCAGCGAAGTGTCAGGTTCAGGGTAAGGGATGGGGTGCACTCTTCTGATTCTTCCTCCAAATTTCCCAGCTTCCCCTGTTGAGCAAAAATGTTAACAGGACAGCATATTAGCAAAGGCCTTTCGACAAGTGCACACAGCAGCTAATGTTGCTACTGATACTACTGGGTGTCGTAGTCATAAATACTTCTCCTAGCTCAACAGGTCCCTCAAATCAGTCGCAGAGGAAGGTGTAGAGTATTAACAGAGACACTGCTAGCCTTTTAGTACTACCAAGGACAGTGTGCAATGCATTTGGGCCAGAAATTCCTGGTACTTTGATTATCAAGACTTTTTTACCATGTTGTCTGTACGATTAGTGGCTACTCTTTTAAATCCCTTTCATTACCATATACATAAATATTTTAAATGGTCTCAACCCGTTTGATATTTCCCGTGGCCATAGTTCGTTTCATGAAAAGGCAATTACTGTTTAAATAATTTCCATCTAAAATTCAAACAAAAGATTTGCCAACTTAAATAACATCTATACACCAGAATTGATGAATAATTCCTATTAAAATGTTTTACTATGGGAAATTTGCTACATTAGTGACAATTTAAGCAGATGGCAAGGGTATATCAAACAGGCTAATCTTGTTGTGTGATATTAAAGCGATACAATACTTTGGTAGAGATTTGGGTTGTGTACTACCTTGTCATGATCCAAGGAGTCTAATTGGCGGGACGCATCACTCTGTTAGTCGACAAGAAATGAGTAACCCAAAAATAGTACCAACTTCCATTGTACGATAAAACAACGTAAATCTAAGTCACTCTTTTAGCACATAAACGAACGTGAGCATAACTGATTCTGACAATATCTTCTGTCGGGTGGAAACCTCATTTGTCGAAAACTGTTACTTTCCAGGATTCAAATAAAAAAATAGCAAGAGTAGCAGATCCACAAGCTCAAAAAACATGTCGCTTTGCACCGCGTTTCGAGCTTGTAGATCTGCTACTTTTGAGTGACGTTTCATCATACAAAGGAAGTGATACAATGGAGCCAACTGCACAACAGAGCAATATATCTCGCCAATTGGACTACCGTAGTTGCATCATGACAAGCCAAGTACACGACCCAAACCTCTCTACCAAAGTGTCCCATCACTTCAACATTTTCACAGTGTCTTGGAAGTTCGTACTGCCCGAATACAATCTCTTTCAAAAGATATTTGAAGTATGTGTTTTAAATTAAATTAATACACACAACAAAAAAGAAATCAAGCTTTCAAGTTCATGGTCTGGAAAAACACTTTGTTTGACAGGCAACAGCATTCAGAAATGGATGTGGGTAGAGAAAGGAGTACCTGGGGTGAGTACCTGCACAGTTTGAGAGTCAGAGTATCCATGATTTTTAATTTGCCCTTTTCTCATGTGGTCTTGCTCACAACACCAACGCTGTGTGAGGTATGGAAGTCAGCTGCAATTGATTTGGTAAACCCTACCGTCCAGTTAGTTAGTTACGTTAGGCCCCGGTGCTATGACACCAACCACCCACCCTCCTCAAAAATAAAATTAAAAAAATACACATGGCATCATCAGGCACACTGACCTGGACAACAAATCCATTGGCAATCGAGAGTTAAGTTATAAATTACGACAATGTTTAAAAAGAAAACAAAAAAGGTATCGTTTTCACAAATACCTGAAACGGCAGCTGCGTTATAAGATGGTTGTGTCTGTATACGACTATGTAAACAACCCTGCCCCACTATCCCAAAAATACACTTGGTTTTAATTTGCTCCATAAGTGGAATATAAGTCAATAAATCAAAGTTATTACATGTTCTTATTGTCAAGTTAGAAAAATAATAACAGGTAAATGCAAGAAAAAAATATGATTGAAGTAAATTTGGTTTTCATATAGTTTTTCTTCCATTTTGTCCACAAAGACATTTAAATACAACTACATGTGTTGTAAAAACCGAAACAAAACGAGGGGTACCTCCGGGTATGTTTGCTCAGGGCTACACTGGCCTTTCCCTCTTGGCTTTGTGTGATTGTTTTCTACTTTCTTCTCATTCATCAGGCCTAGTCCCCCATCTTCAGTGCATACTTACGATGCACTATTTGAAAACAGGATAAAGATATATATATAGATATATATGCATACAGTAGATAAGACAAAAAAAAACAATAGGCAATTGAACTTAACATAAATGGAGGGTAGGAGAGGAGGGAGGGGTGTGAGGGTAGGGGGTGGGGGGTTGTGGGAGAAGGGGGGGATGGGTTCGTGTTGCGAGGGGGCAGGAGGACGCACTTACCTGAGCCTGATCTGAGGTCCTATCAGATCAGTTTTAATTGGACTGAGTGTCACCTTCAGAATGGAGGAGCTCTTGCTGGCCGTTAAGCAGTGAGGAGGGGGCTGCAGAGCCAGCCGCCTCCGTCTCCATGGGCTCTGTGTCTGTCGAGGCCTTGGCCGTGTCGCCGTTGTCAGACGACTTTTCTTTCTTGGAGCTGCTGCCGCTGCTCCTCTTTTCGTCCGTGTCCTTACGGTCTGGGAAAGAAGAGAATGCATTAAAGCAGGCTGGTCTTAATGTGTCGCTTTGGCGGAAATTGGCCATATTCCCATGGTGGCCATTTTGCCCTTACTTTATACTCTAGTAGCACATTTTAAATATGGTCAAATGAACTTCTTTTTCCGAGTACAATGACTTCGAGATATAACCTCCCTCCCCAACTCGCTCAACAGATATGTGTTATAACCTACATGAAATGTGCTGCCCTTGTAAACATTAAAGGGGTTTTTCACTTTCAAACACTTCTGGGGTCACTCCTTCTATATAGGCCCATTCAACTTCAATCTAAATTTTAACCAAGGTTTTGGTGACTGATATTGTCCTAATGTGCGAATCTTTTTCTTTTAACACATTGAGTGCCAGAGGATTATTAAAATATTATACGTTCAGTGCCTGCATTTCTTCAAAATTACAAAAAACAGCGGTTTTGCAAATATTTAACATGCTTGTTCTATTATGACCCATTTGGTGCAACTCAGTAAGTTATTTTTATGCAGTGTCATGTTTTCACACAGACCTTCATGTCCTCAGAATATGATGATCAGATTCACTTTAGATATCGCCTGTGGTGCTGTATGTAGAGGATACAAAAGCTTCACAGGAAACAAGTACAAGGCCCTCACCTCTGTCTCTAGATGACCGCTCTCTGTCTCGGTCCCTGCTGCGACTGCGGTGGCGGTGGGACTTGCGCTCTGAGCTACGCGACCTCTTCCTCTCACGGCTGCGGGAGTGACGCTTTCTGTCAGAGCGTTCGCGGCTTCGCCTCCTCTCCCTCTCCCGATCCCGACTCCTTGAGAAAGATAAGAAGATACAATGAACCTGAAGCTTTTCTTCTACATAAAGCAGTTTCATGCTTTCTTCCAGCTAAAAAAAACACATTCTTCAGAGTGTCTGCGCTAAAGACATTCTTAGTAGGGTATTGTTTCGCAAGGATGGGGAGTTTGACGTTTACTTGCGGTTTGGATGTTACTTTTCCAGAAAAAAAAACATTTCTAAGAAGATTTTCCATAATTTTCGAACCCATTAACTAACCCAATACAGTAAATGTATAGGAATGACAGAGCATAAGGAACTATACGGTATACCACACTGATTGACAGAGCATTAGCTAACTATATACCACCCTGATATCCTAAATGATCTGAATAATCCATTGTGGTCTTTAGTCTAGAACCCACTACTTGTGAAAATTATATAGAATAAAGGCCCTATCGCAAGGGCATTTGACCAAGTAGATCATCATTACTGATGGCTATTAATTAGGCATGTAACGATATAGTAACTGCATCGAAGAATCGTTTTGAATTTTCAACGATCTACTATATCGTTATGCAAACAGCAAAATATCGTATCGTTTGACTTTGTATCGTATCGGATCGTTTTGCAATGCAAATAATCGTATCAAATCGTTTTGCAATGCAAATAATACATTTTATCAATACTAAGTACTTTTAAGAAGAACAAAAGAGAAAGAGTGCTTTATATCCAGTATCCAGGTATTTATTTTTCACACAGAATTTTTGGGTAAATAAATGGTTACTATATCGATTTTAAATCATTGAATCGAATCGTATCGTTCTAAATTAACCTGTTCTGTATCGTTCATGTATCGTATCGACTAAATCCCTGAATCGAAATGTATCGTATCGTTCTATATTAACCTGTATCGTTCATGTATCGTATCGACAACCAAGTATCGTGATACGTATCGAATTGTTGTTAAAACGTATCGTTACACCCCTACTATTAATAGATAAATGCTGAAGCTTTTCTCCATATCAAGTTTCTGACAAAAAAGAAAAGTTCATTGGTCATACCTGCTGCGTTTGCGCTCCTTGTCTCTGCTCCTGGACCTCCGACGTTCACGGGACCGGCTCCTCTTCCTGTCGGACGCCCGGCTGGAGTGGCGGCTGTTGGAGTGGCTCCTCCGCGATCTCCGGTCTCGCTCTCTCTCACGCTCCTTCTCTCTGTCCCGGTCTTTCTCCCTTTCGCGCTCCCGCTCTTTTTCCCTCTCTTTCTCCTTCTCACGTTCCTTCTCCTTTTCCTTCTCCTCCTCCTCCTTGCGCTTCTTCTCCCTCTCTTCACGCTCTTTTTCTCGGTCTTCTCTGTCTTTGCGGACCACTGGGTTCTCGCCGACTGGTTCTTCTGAGCGTCGGCGTAGTTTCTCCTACAGAAAGGTGATAGCAGGGTTAGGAAAGTTTGTTTCAAAATGCAGCGACTTCCACAGGTCAACTGACACATGACGGTGTCACGAGCACAGCATCCAAACAGGCCTTATTTTCATCATACCTGCAGCTAGGGCTGGGCGATACATTATCAGGATATCAGCAACCAAATTTCAACCTCTGATATAATGTAGGCTATAGTGTCTCTAAAATAGGCTAGCATCTAAAAGGTGTGTGTGTGTGTGTGTGTATGTGTGTGTGTGTGTGTGTGTGTGTGTGTGTGTGTGTGTGTGTGTAGCAATTATTGCAAACAACTGGACCAGCGACTAACTTTGTATGCATGTTGCCAGTAGTAAGTACCTCCACATTTATCTTTTAATAATCTAAGTCAATAGGGCTCTGCTCAGGCTGAAACCTTGCCCCAATATGTCAGCCACATAAGTCTAAGATCCACATTTTCTTTCTTTTTTTCAAATGACAACTGCACAACAAAGTGCAATTAAGGGGAAGCAACAGATGCTATTTGCTGTTACACAGATTCAATGAAAACAAGAATATTTGATTAATCTCGAAATGTTCATATAGTTCCTATAAATATCTCTTGTGTATTGGTGAATTATATGTATTGCCCAGCCCCTACCTGCACTGGAAAGGTTTTGCGATATTTATCCACATAGGCTTGGCTTCCAGCCCTTACTCTGGGACAGTAAAATGAAGGGAATTCAGATAGGACATAAAGTGTAACACGCTTTGCTCTGCGCATTACAAGGCCATTCTTGCACGCCGCAAGCTATCAAAGATAATAGGCTTCAGAGTCCAAGGGTGGAGTTACTGTGTACTATCTGAAAGCCCCTTTATACTCCACTCCCCGTCCAGCCGTGTGTGTAACTGTCAGGCTGTGATCCCCATTACCTTGAGCTCCTCCACAGTGGATTTGATCTTGGCATATCCCATGTGCTGCTTGCCCATCAGGTGGTCATCCACCCGAGACTGGGCATCACCCACGATGAGGAAGGCCCCGCACACCTCGCAGACCTCCATCTGCTTCTCCTGGGCTGCGAAACTCTCGATGGTCTAGAAAAGGCAAATCGCCAAAATATATCCTTAGGAAAACATCTCACTGTCACTGACATGGAGGGGTGTTTTTTTTTCTACAGGTTGAAAATGTATTCCTTAAATAAAAACTAAACCCCAAAGACCAAAAGTGTGAAACCTGATACCTCTGGTGAACCAGGCTAATGAAATGGTAATGAAATAGAGATGACGGTGGCCTTGCCCTGCCTAATTTTAAGTATTATTATTGGGCTGCTAACATCTCTAAAGTTACTTGCTGGGCCCACAACCCTGACCTGGACTGGTGTCAAATTGAAGCAAATTCCTGTCCAAAGACATCTCTATTGGCGTTAATCACCACTAAATTGCCTATTTCTCCTAATCAGCAAACTTCCAATCCCATTGTTTTAACCACACTGCAGATATGGTCTCAATTCAGAACCTTCTTTGGCCTCCGTAAAATATCCCTCTATAGCCCTATAAATAACAACCACCTATTTGCCCCGGCAAGGACAGACCCAGGTTACTCCATGTGGCATAGACGGGGTCTCTCTAAATTAAAGGATTTATACATAGATGGAATTTTTGCTAACTTCGGGGAATTGGCAACTAAATATGAACTCCCAAACTCTCACCTGTTTAGATACTTCCAAATTCGCAATTTTGCCAGAACATATAATCCCTCATTCCCTAACATTCCGGCCAGATCAGGGGTGGAGTCTATCTTGGATGCTCCCAGGCAGGTAAAGGGCCTCATGTCTTCTATTTATAACATTATATCCTCTTTAAGGGTCACCTCTCTGGATAGAATTAAAACAGGGTGGGAGGGGGAAATTGGGGAACCCATCACAGACGATATCTGGAATCAAGCTC
The DNA here is from genome assembly GCF_963454915.1 of Gymnoscopelus microlampas. Classification (NCBI taxonomy): domain Eukaryota; kingdom Metazoa; phylum Chordata; class Actinopteri; order Myctophiformes; family Myctophidae; genus Gymnoscopelus; species Gymnoscopelus microlampas. Next base: position 20,752,142 of record NC_139948.1, read on the forward strand.
AGATCCGAGTGAATGGCAGTACCTTGTGTGCTTGACTTAGCCTGATACAACTCAAAGTCTTACACCGCTCTCATTATAGCAAAGCCAAACTGTCTAGAATATACCCTACTGTGGATGACAGCTGTGATAGATGCCAAACATCCCCGGCAAATTTAACCCATATGTTTTGGTCTTGTCCTCGTCTGGAGAGTTACTGGGTTACCATATTTAGACACTTATCACAAATGTTTAACATTAGCTTACAGCCCAGCCCTGTAACTGCTATCTTTGGGGTCCTGCCCAAAGATCAGACTTTTAATAAATTAACACAGAATGGTATTGCCTTTCTTACATTGCTGGCACGGAGGAAAATCCTCCTAGAGTGGAAATCTCCTTGTGCCCCGAAACCAGATCTATGGCTGAAAGATGTAATGTTATTCCTGAAACTAGAGAAAATTAAATTTGACTTAAGAGGATCACCAGGTGGATTTATGTCCGCCTGGGGCTCCATAATAACCTATCTTACCAATCTGACGAGACTACCTGAGGCCACATAAGGTTGCCCGTGACAAAACCCCTCCACTGATCTGGAACCTCTGGAACCCCCCCCCCCCCCCCCCCACCTGCCCTTCACGCCGTCACACTGTCTTCCTACCTTTGTCTACTTTGCTCTCTACTGGGGAAGAGGGGAGAGGGAGAGAAAGAGGGGGAAAGGAGCATTCTTAGGTTATGTTCCCTCTTTTTCCTTTTTCTTTTTCTTTTCTTTTCCCCTTTATAACATGTTGTGGACTTTGCTGATTTAACATAATGTTTTTCTTTTTCTTAGGATCTTTTTTTATTTTTTACTTTTATTTTTATCTATTTATTTTCATGTGGTGAAACGAACGAGGACTAAAGACCCATGAGGGAGGGAGGGAGGGAGGGTATGGGGAAAATTGAATGTTGTGTCAAACTGAACCAGCCCTGTACTCTGAACCAGCTGAGTGTTAAACGTTATGTTGGGAGTGAACTGTACTGTACTGTCTGTCTGTCCCTGTACATATGAAAAAGAAAAAGGCATGAGTCTTATTGTATCCGCAACTATAACTACTGTAACCTGCTATTAATGCTGAATAAAAATCATAAACAAAAAAAAGAAAAAAGAAATGGTAATCTGCTATTGGTTGGTGGTGTTGCCAGTTGATGTCACTCTCTATAAGCAGATTGTGACATCACCTGGCACAAACAATAGATGCGTGGTTTGTGTTTGGCTACCCTTTAAAGCAGCAGGTGCTACATTTTGTTGATGCTCAAAACGTCATCAACAGAGTCAAATAATTAATTTTAAACTGTCTCTTTGGCTTATTCAGGAAATTCACAGAAAAAATATTATTCTTTAGCTGAGCAGCACGTGCACCATGGCAACCGAGGATACCAGACATTATGCAAGGCTGGCTTACTCACCGAGGGGGTGGAGCTTAGCAGCTCCCTATCCTCTTTTAGCTGCTCCACCAGCTTCATCATGCCCTGGGCCTCCTCCACGCGCCCCTCCGAACCCAGCTCCTCAATCTGGGACACAAAGGTTTTCATCACTGAACAATGTACCAAGACACTCACCTTCCATTCGAGGTGTTGGGGACCAGCTGTGTTCTATAATTCTTATTTTGTTGTAAGATATTACAAATAATGCGAGGATCCAGCTTCCGGGTGGGCCGTTCCATTCAATTTAAGGCTGTGCGAGTGTTTGTACTTAAAACTGTCTGGCTGAAACAACAGGCAAGAATGCAAAGTCAAACTGTGCATTTTGTCACAAACCTGTAAAACCAGGTCCTCTATCTTCTCAGTCAAAACTTGGACTTTCTCCTCAGTCTTCCCTGATGGACCAGGGCCCTGCAGAAGGCATTGACAACATTTACAGAATGTATTGAAGGAGGGAGAGATGTTCTTTTGCGGTCACCCACATTAGAATGAACAGTGCAAACATCATACAAACATGCATAAACACATATGCAGCCAGTACTTAAGTTCTAAACATACAATATTCCTGGAGGATAGTGCCCGTTGCCAATGACATTATGTACTAACAAACTCTGAGACAATCACCGATGGCCAAAGCCTCTGTCAAGATAAAGGGATAGTTAACCCCCAAAATGACTTATTTTTTTAATCAATTACACAAACCCCATGGAGACTTGACTTCCTGGAGATTTTTTTTGTTTTTGTCGCATTCCTAGGCCAATAATTTGATGACCGGTGGCGGCTCAAAGTTGACACTTTGAGTCTCCTACCGGAGACATTAGCATCTTTCTGTCGGTCATCAAATGATTTGCTTAGGAATGCGACAAAAATATCTCCATGAATGCAAGGCTTCATGGAGTGTGTAATTGATAGAAAACATGTTTTTTTTGGGGGTGAACAATTCATTTAAGTAGTAGTTCTTTGACAGACTTTATCTCGCTGTGAGATGGATATAAAACTGGGAAATATGTTAATGCAAACCTACCCCTGCATTCTGCTGAGCTTGTGAGAGTGCTAGGCGAGCATGCCCTCTACGAATCCTCCTCTCCACCTCAGCCAAGAGAGACTGGAGGTAGCGCAGGAAGTCCCGCTCATAACCTTCCTTCATAAATCTAGAGCTCTTCTCGTACCTAGACAGTGGGATGTGTGAATGAGTTAAACATTTCTTTTAAAAGGTAATTGAACACACAGACCGTGTTTCTATAGCTACACGTGTTTCTATGAGTACTTACGTTTTCCTTAGATTTTCATCATGGATTTTCTCACAGGGACCTGGAAAAAATACAAAACTCAATCAACACAAAAATACTGAGCATGCATCCAGTTAACAACTGGTCTGGTAGTTTGAAAACAATGAAGACTCAATTTTCTAAGTTCTCGAACTTACCCAAGTCAGAGCGGGTGTTTGTGAATAGCTCTGCTGGGCAGAAGCCACACAAATAGTATCGGCACACCTATTGGAGAAAAACAAACACTTTATAGTTCTGTGCAAGGTTTGTTTGATTAAAGTTTATCACAAGTCTACGGTCAAAATTACAAACACCTTTGTCAAATCAGATAAAGCAGGCGTTATGTTAGACAATATTAATCAAATATGTGTGCAGGGTCTTGCATAATTAGCACAACTCATACAAATCATCCTCGGGTATTATGTCTATGACTGCACAATGCTCATGATCTACTCCGGAGCATTAACTATTGAGCACAACCATCTCATAGCATGTTAAGAGTGTGTGCCACCATGGTTGCAGACTAGCCCCATCTGTGACCTCCCCATTGGCTGTAGCTCTGGGACATCCAGAATGGGGGGCAGGGGGAAAAACGAGTATTTTTTTACCCATTTCTATTAAGCGCCGTAGCAAAAATGTCAAAAGGTAGTTCAAAGTTCGATTTACCACTACCCCTAACAATCAGTCCATAATAACTAAAGATGTGTTGAAACTCTGGACTTCCTTTACATTTTTTATGCAATGTTCAAAAATAGGGATAATAAAATAAGACAATTTCGCACAGCCCCCCACCCCCCCAATTCTGTATGGCTATGCTATGCTATGAGACAGAGTCCCGGAGGTAGAGCAAAAGTCACAGATGGTCTAGTTGAACACCATGACTGATTTCTGGATGCACTCATACACACAGGTGACAGAGGTGTCAAACTTCACCGGGTCAGAGTCTATGACATGACTTGCATTGTGTTTGTGTAGTACTGAATGCAGGTTTTGCAGGCCTGCTTGAACAGTGTGTCAGTTCGCTTATATGTTGGAAAGGAAGTGCCACCCATCGTTGGCAAGTGGCACCATCTGGTTGGCTTAACTTAATATGACGTCTAAATAGTGAGGCTGTACTTAGCGGATCATCTGGCATATCATGTTAATTTTAGGATCCATTAAGTGTATGTGCAAATGACTCCGATTTGGTTGGCCCTGATCGTACACAGTAAAACCCAGAGTTAATCTATTCATGTGTAACTCAAGAGTGTACAAATGACACCAAATGGGCCAAAGTGCACTTTGGTCACATGTTGTGTACACTCTCAAGAGTTCATTTTACATTGAAAGTGATTTAGACATAATGTACAGAATTGAAATGAGTTGTGTTGCGAGAATAATGAGCCAACTAGTTTAGTTGCAGACAAACCCAGTGGTGTAAAGTAACTAAGTACATTTACTCAAGTACTGTACTTTGTAGATTTTGATTATTAACACAAAGCTTACATTCACAACTTCAGCCCTATATACATTTCGGCCATTTGAAAATAGCCCATCTATAAGCTCACAAGCTTGTAGATCTGCCATTTTCAGAAGATTTTTTATACATTTTACACATTTGAAACCTTGTGGAATTGGGACATTCTGCATAATGAGTACTTTCTACTTTTGGTACATTACGTACATTTTATACCAATACTTTTACTCAAGTACATTTTGAATTCAAGACTTTAAATTGTCCCAGAGTATGTCTACATTACAGTATTGATACTTTTACTTAGGTAAAACATGCGAGTACTTTGTCCACCACCGGACAAAACACCAGCGCTGGCCTTCACGTTACCAGCACCGGCAGCATTAGCTATGGTTACATTGCTAACACGCTAACAATCACCTTCATTGCCATTTCCACACAATTCCATAAAACCACATAATGGGTTTGCGAACTTATATGAATTAATGTGTCGATAACTGCGTTATTATCGTTCGAATCTTTTAAGTAAACCCCTATTTATCTTTATTGTTCTGATAAAAGGAATTAACAGATTCACAAGCAGGGTTAGCTTAGCCCGTTAGCTTAGCTTAAATTAGCCGACGCTAACTGCTAGCTTAGCTTAAATTAGCCGATGCTAACCGTTAGCTTAGCTTAAATTAGCCGATGCTAAACGCTAGCTTAGCTTAAATTAGCCCGATGCTAACTCACCGTCTCGTGGTCCCATCTCACGTTGCTTCGTTTGTCGTCGGGGGCCAGGTTCCTGTCTCTGCCCATCAGCTCATCCAGCAGCTGGGCGGCAGAAAGCATTTTAATGCCGTTTAATTCAGACGGAGTCGGATTTAAATCCCCTCTTTTATCTTATCTGACTCGCACCATTTATTATTTGCGCGCAACAGTATCTCTGGACAAAATGGCGGCTTCCTTCTTCCGACGATCGCACACAACAGCATCTTCTTCTGCAACTATCGGACTTCCGGCTAGTGTTGCCATGTTTTGTGAGAGAAATAAGAAACTAGGTCTAGGAAAACAAGCCCAAAAGAAGCGATGGCTATTTGAAAACAGACGATCTACAAGCTCACAAGATCGTGTGAAAAATGAATAATAATTACAAATAATTGGAAGCAATCCTGAATAAGCAAGTACACCGTACACGCTAGAAACAAGCCAAAAAAAAACGCAACCCGTCTTACCCGCAATTTTTCAAGCAACTTTACAGAACAATAAGCCCAAAGTCGCTTATAATACGCCGACATGGCAACGCTGCTTCCGGCAGCCAAGACTACAGAGTCGCGTTGCTGCCTCTCACTGGTTCATAGGGGTATCTCATCTTGCCTGTGACCAATGTGACATGTTTCGCTTGGCCTAACCTCACGTCACCAGGCTTTCCACCCGTGCCAGACTGTTGCCAATGCTGCCTCCCACAATTTTCAAATGCTGTGGGTGGAATAGTTGTCTGGCAACGTGAAACTATGACATTTATGAAACTTCATCCCAACCAAATGGGACCTAAAATACAAATACAATACAATTTTTATTTGCAACTACTTTGATTTCTGGGTTTATATACAGTCAGTCAGTGCTCAAATATAGCTCTGGTCAATAGCGTTAGAAAGAGAACTCCTTCTAACACTATGGACCAGAGCTAGCTTAAATCCATTCGCAAAGTGGAGTCTTGGAACAGCAAGGTTGTTCAAATCATTATTATTCCTCCCTGCCCCAAAATCCCAAAAAATTAAATTGTTTTCACTCTTCTCTCCATTAGCTCCCACCTTACATTAGACATCTGTTTTTCTGTACAAAGTCACATCGAAAAGCAAAAGTTACTATTCCTATCCATCCACAACTGCTTGCAGAGAAGCTTGCGGTGATGGGAGTGGAGAGTGGACAACGGCTTGGTGGCATGGATCACGGACTAACTTTCGGACGGACAGCATGTGAGACTGCAGGGTTGTCGGTCGTTGGTGCTGGTGAGCAACACAGGCACTCCCCAGGGCACAGTGCTGTCACGCTTCCTGTTCACCCTACAGTATACACATCTGACTTCCGCTTCATGGACATGCCACCTCTACATAAGTTCTCAGATGACACCACAGTGGTCAGCTGCATCTCAGGTGACAACACGAGCACGACAGTGTGGTGAAGGACTTTGTGCAGTAGAGCGGGGGAAACCAAGACCAAGGAGATGGTGGTGGACTACCGTAAGATCAAGGGGGTACCTCTGGTCCCCAGCACCATCAGTGGGGAGGTTGTGGAGATTGTAGACAACTACAAGTTTCTGTGAGTGCACCTGAACAGGTCGTTGGATTGGTCTGACAACTGTGATGCACTCTACAGCAAGGGGAGGAGCAGGCTGTTCTTCCTGAGAAGGCTCCGATTTTGGGGTCTGTGAAACAGGATGTTACAGATGTTCTACCAGTCTGTTATGGCCAGTGTTCTCTTGTATTACATGCACTGTCATAACAGAGCGGATGACACTAACAACCTAAAAAGGCTGGTGAGAAAGGCCGGCTCCGTGGTAGGGACCTGACTGGAGGGGGTGAAAGAGGTGGCAAAGGTGCGTACAGCGAGGAAGCTGGATGCCATCATGGCAAACCCCTCCAACCTTCTCTACCTGGACATCGTGGGGCTTCTGAGCAGGAGAGGAAACAATAGATTCACCTAACCCCGGGTGGAACTGTATGAGACTTGGCATGTCCTTTGTGCTGGTAGCTATGAGGATTTACAATGAGACACATGTTGGTCACTCTGCCAGGTCAACTGTCATATATAACTTGGAATACAAGACGTAAATATAGCTGCAAGCAGCGATAATACGGGGCCAGTGAATAGAGAGAGAGAGAGACATGGAAACGGAATAGATTGAAGAGAGAGAGAGTGACATGGAAACAATAGATTGATGAGAGAGAGAGATGGAAACATAATGGTTTGATTGGACATCTCAACCTACTGCCATTAACAGGATTCGAACTCTCAACCTTCAGACTAATAGGCTGCAACACTACCTATAGTGCTATAGCTTTGTCCAGGCTGATATTGTCTGTTGAAGATCATAAACTCTTGCCTTCTTTCATGAACCAAGCCCCTGTTTCACTAACACTAAGATCACTCGTTCACAAGCCATTTACCAATGAAGAAATTGTACATCTCCTCAGAACCAAAACTAATGAAAGTAGCCGATCTACAAGCTCACAAACCATGAAAAGTTGTGAGATTGTAGATCAGCTATTTTCAGAATGAAGTATGTCATACGTAAAAAACGTACTCTCAAATAAGCATTTCAGGTTATCTTTACCATTTGCACATGTATTCATTGATACAGTCATGTTGTTTGCAATTCAACTTAAATTAAGTCTACATCAAGTGAGGCTTGAACTGGCGACCTTGAGATTGTGAGGCATTCATTTAAGGGAGACGCCATTGGCCCAACAGACAAGTAACTGTGAAAAAGGAGATCACACAGATGATACAGTTTCACGCAAATAGCTGAAAAATCCTGGGTTTAAGTGTTTTTCAAACTGCTCAAAATTGCGGACAATCTAAGGGCGGAGCTTAATGGTCAAATCGATACGTGTGTTCCTCATGAGTCAAGGCACATGTGTAAGCAAGTTTCACGACTTTCGGCCAAACGAGGCATGACTTATGCCTGTTTAAAGTCTGCATTTTCAAAAAAATGCTATAGCGCCCCCTTTTGGCCAATTGGAGTAAGATTGGTTTCAGTGATATTTGGAATGACCCTGTACATTTCTGCAACGTTTCAAAGAAGTCGGAGTCTGCATGTATGTTTTAGGCACAGATGAATAATTTTCATAAAACTGTAATAGTTAAAATCTATCTCCTCCTGGGATTTTTGAGCAATCTGCACGAAATGTTTACCACTTGAACTTTGGACCTCTGCCTACAAAAAATTCCAACGGATTTTCCATAAGTGAAAAAATGCAGAAGTTAGGAGCCAATGACTGTTTTTCATATAATTCAAAATGGTGGGAGATCTAAAGGTCAGAGGTCAAAAGTCAGACCACGAAAGTTGTCGGGCATGAAGAGACGCATGTGTGTATCGAAGTTTCATGGTTGTAGGTCAAACAGGGCATGAGTTGTACCTGTTCAAAGTTGGCACTTTCAATTGAGTGCTATAGCGCCACCCTTTGACGAATGAGTGTGAGAATTATTTCTTGGTAGTTTTTCATGAGCATCTACCATATGGCCGAGTTTCGTAAAAAGCGTATGCACGGTTAAGCCAGAACTGGCAAAAACAAGTATTTTTCAAACTGCTCAAAATTGCGGAAAATCTAAGGGCGGAGCTTAATGGTCAAATCGATACGTGTGTTCCTCATGAGTCAAGGCACATGTGTAAGCAAGTTTCACGACTTTCGGCCAAACGAGGCATGACTTATGCCTGTTTAAAGTCTGCCTTTTCAAAAAATTGCTATAGCGCCCCCTTTTGGCCAATTGGAGTAAGATTGGTTTCAGTGATATTTGGAATGACCCTGTACATTTCTGCAAAGTTTCAAAGAAATGTGAGTCTGCATGTATGTTTTAGGCACAGATGAATAATTTTCTTTAAACTGTAATAGTTAAAATCTATCTCCTCCTGGGATTTTTGAGCAATCTGCACGAAACGTTTAGCACTTGAACCTTGGACCACTGCCTACAAAAATTTCCAACGGATTTTCCATAAGTGAAAAAATGCAGAAGTTAGGAGCCAATGACTGTTTTTCATATAATTCAAAATGGTGGGAGATCTAAAGGTCAGAGGTCAAAAGTCAGAGTGTGAAAGTTGTTCAGCATGAGGAGACGCATATGTGTATGCAAGTTTCATGGCTGTAGGTCAAACAGGGCATGAGTTGTACCTGGTCAAAGTTGGCATTTTCAATTGAGTGCTATAGCGCCACCTTTGGGCGAAAGATTGTGAGAATTATTTTTTGATCGTTTTTCATGACCATCTACCATATGGCCGAGTTTCGTAAAAAGCGACAGCGCGGTTCAGCCAGAACTGCGAAAAGTGGCAGAAGAAGAAGAAGAAGAAGAAGAAGAAGAAGTGACAGAATACTGCCAATAACAATACGTGTACAGAGCAGAGCTCTGTCCCCGTAACAAGGACTCTCTCTGACCTTTAAATGACACTTACTGATTGCACTGTGGACATTGTCACTTTTCTTTAAATTGCATTGTTTGTACTGGTTACATGGTTTGACACTTTTTGTTTGTGAGGACACTGTAACCTGGTGTTGTTGTTTTTTCTGCATAGTGCAGGTAGTTGTATAGGTTGTATACTTTTGTATACTGTTGTTCTTATTGATGGTGCTTCTTATTGTTATTTCTTACCTCTGTATTGCTGTATACTTTCCTTACTCTGTATCTGTAACTGCTGTACTTCCTATGGGCGACTGAAATTCCCCAGTGGGATCAATAGGGCATAGTAAATAATATAAATAATGATATTAAATTATCTATCTATCTATCTATCTATCTATCTATCTATCTATCTATCTATCTATCTATCTATCTATCTATCTATCTATCTATATATCTATCTATCTATCTATCTATCTATCTATCTATCTATATCTATCTCTATCTATCTAGCTGGCTAGCAATATCTAGATTCATCTATCTAGATAGCAAGCTATCTATCTATCTATCTATCTATCTATCTATCTATCTATCTATCTATCTATCTATCTATCTATCTATCTATCTATCTATCTATCTAAAAGGAACAATGAGGCCAATAGCCTATTGTATAGTTATGCATGATTATCATCTCAAGTATGTTGGTAGTATATGGCTTTTTTACATGTTATGATAAAATAAAAATAAAATAAAATAAAATAGGTGACCTCAACACTTATGCCATATCATGATATTGCAATATCCAAAGTCCCAGATGATAGCCATCCAGTCCCATACCATGATATAATCTAATTTGATAATATAATGTCATGAAATCAATGTAGTGCCCACTCCCCAGCCATAATAAAGATATTTATTTATTATTATATATATATATATATATTTTTTTTTTACAGCAGAGAGACATTTTGCAACTGTGATGTGATTCTGGCTTTGAACAACTTAAGATGAAAGTGCCAAATTTCTAATGGTGAATAACGACAGAAAACCAAGTGTTATGAATTTGAATTACAGTTAGGCTACTTGATCGATAAGTAGCCTAATAATTTGCACATAATTTCACAAAAGACCAATCGGTTCTTCAGACGGGAACCACCAACCCGATATGATTATAACTCTGGAGTGTTCTGGTTTCTGAACCGGTCGGAGCGGAAATAACTTTACGTCAGCAAGCGTCCGGAACCCATGATTGAAACCTCCGGTGCCGTGCACCTCCAAAATGATTCCCTCTGTTTATAATGTGTTTAGTTTGGTATAATCGTTTCATTTCTTTTGATATAATAATCGTTTGGTATATCCATATTTTATTCTAACTCGTAGCACGACTAGGCTAGCGAGACTAAACTAATTGCTTCGCATCATGTGGGGAATAAAAACAATGCACCGCCAACCGGAACCCACCGCCAGAACACGATTCTTGTTTTTTCCTTTTTTTTCCCCTAAACCGGATCACACGGACCTGGAACGAATACCAGGCTTTCCTCAGAGGTGGACAGCCCATAGAGGGGTCTTCAACAGGGGGTCCCGGACCCCTAGGGGGTCCTCAGAGTTACTAAAGGGGGTCCGCCAAATCGTTGTGTGATATGATTTTTTTTTTAAATTAACCACTTGAACCCTAGCATCACTTTTCTGAGGAGAACTTTAGCCAAAAATAGCAGATCTACAAGCTCACTGCGAGGCGTTGTGAGCTTGTAGATCTGCTATTTTTGGCAAAGAGTTATAGGTGTCAAGGGAAAAAAAGAGCAGCAAAAGTTTATCTGAAACACTATATTATACAATATGCTTCATCTCTCTCTCAGCTAGGGGGTCCTTGGCCTGAAAACGTTGAAGACCCCTGGTAGGTGGACAGCCTGGTGACGCGAGGTTGGGAACCAACAGCGGCGACCCACGTCGTGTCACACACAAAGATGTCCCCCGGTGTGGTACTGGTGTTTCTGGTCGTCTACCGACAGGGCACTGACACCATTGATTGATTCCGTTTTAAATCCACTTTGCGTCGGCGGATGATTGCTTGTCGGTGTGATTATTTCACGACGTTAGAGATAATAATAATATATTTGAACTGCCAGGGGAGAAACAAATAACTGTCTCCCTCCTCCATTACGCCGAAGCCTCCGACCATCCACAAGTTGCACTGGCCGAAGAAGCGTCTTGGCATTAGCTTAACACAAGCTAGCAACCCAACACGTCAACAACAGTAGTTTGTTTTAGTGCACTGCAATACACTGCCATCGGCAGGGGGAACAAAACGCGAGTGGACTAGCTAGGATTATCCACTTTAAGGTGAAAGACTTTGGCATTTCCTATGGTCTGTGTAAGTTAACAATCTGCACTTAAAAATGTCAACCACGTCGTTGGACAAGGAGCTGCAGGAGCGGCTGAGAGAGGCGTCTGCCATCGGGGATGTGGACGAGGTTCGGACATTGGTGGAGAGTGGAGTAAATGTCAATTCACAGAACGAAATCAATGGGTGGTAAGTAGGCGCAAGCAACTCTTTAGATCCTATTTTTAATATCTGGAATCTAGAGTTGCCCTTGACAGCCCATACACCCAAACAGAAAAGTCCTATCTGATTGTATAAAACGACGTTAAACTCGCCAACGTTGCAGCTGTACGGAAAGCTCGGATTATCTTCTTTCTATCTGCAAAGTTTTTGTTATATAAAAATCCACCGTAGACATGTTATGAGCTACTTTCTGTCAAGAAATTCCTTGCAGGTGATATTTGTGATAAGTGTCAAGCGCTCGTTTTATTCATTACATAAGTAACTGCGAGGAGTTACAAATGGATTCATGAACACTGGATTTCATCATGTGTACAACCATGTCCATGATGTGATCCATCTGCAGCTTTTCAGTGAGTTTACTGAGATTTGAAGTCACTGTGCTTGATGTGCGTGACACAGCGTGTCTGCAGGGATTAAAACCGATTTATTGTATCCCTTTACCCAACAACAAGCTTGTTGTTAGCTCCTTGACCCGGCCACGTTTGTGTCTGTGTCTACCTTCTGAGCCTGTGATAATAACTAACTATCTATGGACTATCTATGACTTTGGACTTGACTGAGTTAGTTTTTCCTAGTTTGTTTTCAACTTGGACATTCTCAGCTGGAGCTCTTTTTAATAAAATGATAAAAGTACATTTAAAAAAACTATTATACAGTCAACTATTATATTATATAAGTATTGTGTGGTAGATTACACAATACTTATAGTACAACTACCACAATTACTGCCATTTACCTCGACACTGTAGATCCACTGCTACTTGAATGAATTTGGAGTTTGGAATGGGGCACAATTTATTGTGTAAGGCCTATGGTATGTCCCAGCCATGAACTGGTGATTGATTGGTTGACTTGGATTTTCACTCGGACTTCAGTGCTGGACACTTGCTACTCAAGGTTGACTTGAGGTAGTAAGGTCATTTGGACATGGGACTGGAGACTTATGACACAACTTGGACTTGCATTTAAGTGACTACAACAGTGGTCCCAGCAAAGCGGAATAGCTCTAGTGAGCATGGTTATGAAATGTACAGGAAATTACACACAGTAACCGCTGCTGTTGTATCAGTCTGAGGCCTGAGGTATATTTAGTTGCATGCGGGTGTCACGCACGACATGTTGTGAGCTTGTAGATTTTCTAGTTTTGGTGCGTGACACTGGCATGCACTGCAGCAAAGTATAAATCAGGCGTGGCCGTAGGTTGGCCAACCTCAACCTATCATAGTCAATCTGCATTTCCTCCAAAGTCAGTCATTAGTACATGTATTGAATTGAAATCTTCTTCTCTTTCTATAAACCCCACCACCACCATCGGTGCCATCGTAGGACATGCTTGCACTGGGCATGCAAGAGGAACCACAAGCACATAGTGTCGTACCTGCTCAACTCTGGAGCTGACAAAGAGATCCTCACAGCTAAAGATGAGCTGGCTGCACAGCTCACCTCTAAACCAGAGATCAAGCGACTGTTAGGAGGTACACTGGATATTTCTATATTTACATTATACATATATGGATATTTCTTTATTTAAGACTTCAGTGTACACGCCATGTTGGTCAGAGTGGATACATGTAAGTGGGATGAATAATATAATTCTCTGTAAAAATATAAATTCTAGCTTATGCTTGGTTATTTCTAGAATGAATTGTTATTTCTAAAATGAAATGTTATTTTGACTGAGAAAGAATGAAACATTTTTTTGTGGTAAACAACAGTTGAATAAATACTCCATTTTATAATCATATTTGTCACAGTTGAGGTGGAAGACATGCCTGAGGTCAAGGAGCCCGAGCTGCCAATCATACCGAACTACCTGTCCAACCCACCCTTCTTGTACAGCAAGATGGACAGCAACAAGGCAGATATCATCAAGCAGCACTTCACCCAGAACGGCTCCGGCGATCACACCGACGACCAGCACAGCGACCCGTCCTCCCTCTCCCCGACTCACGAGCCCCAGCTACTACAGAGTCTGGTCCCTGACAGCTCCATCCCAGTCACTAGCCCCAGCCCTGTCGCCCAGACGGGGGCTTTCATCCCCGTGGCCGAGCAGAACGGCGTGTTACCCAGTCCGGCCTCCAACCTCCACCACTCTGCCCTCAACGGCGTCCTTCCCATGGACCTGTCCGTAGAGCCCCATCTGGTAAACCACGCCGACTACCCGCACTCCGTGGCCCACAACGGAGCTGTGTGCTCCCCTCCGCTGGCCTCCCCCAGCCCCAGCACAGCTAGCAGCAGTGGGAGCCTGGCCCAAGCCCCAGCCCCGGTGGCCAGTGCTAATTCTACTATGAGCAGACAGCAGTCCGTCCCTCAGCCACTGAGCTGTCAGGCCGGAGGCCCTATGCCAGCATTCCAGCCTTTCTTCTTCACCACCAGCACTTTCCCCGTCAACGTGCAAGGTAATACTGGGCGATATTGACAAGATCACATTTCACTGTATTTTGTACCTAATACCTCAATATCGATAATGTGACAGTATTTTGGAGATGACGGTGCTTTCATTCACGTGCAAGGAACGTTTGAGAAAAGATCTTTAGAAATGTGGGTGGGTATGATGACCAAACAGGTTTATTTCACTCGGCTAGAACAGTCTAATAACTTCAGAGCATTTCTTATAATCACTTTACTGCAATGCAGACTTTATGAACAGGAAAAGACTACCTTTAGAACAGAATCTGTTGACATTTAATTTAAATTTAAGAAATTATAATAAACCAAATCCCAGATGATGTCTAGTCCAAGTCTGTGTTCTCTAGAACACATACAGTAAACACACAGAAACGAGGTGATAATGCCTGGGTGTCACTGATAAAAAAAATAATGTAGTTATTTGACTGTTGGCTATTTCCTTCATGCCATGCCACCATTAAAAGTACGCGCCCACTCTCTACTCTCTCCCCTTCCTGTTCCAGAGCTGGTACTGAAGGTGCGCATACAGAATCCCAATGGGCGGGAGAATGACTTCATCGAGGTAGAACTGGATCGCCAGGAGCTGACCTACCGCTCCCTGCTCAGGGTCTGCTGCCGCGAGTTGGACATCGGTGCTGAACATGTGGAAAAGATCCGCAAATTGCCCAATACCATGCTAAGAAAGGTAAAGGAAATGGGCCTCATTGTTGTACATCCATATATATAGGTGCAGCTCAAGCACACATACAACATATTCTACATGTGTTTTGGTGTCAACATTTGTCAAATCTGGGATTTATTTAAATGAATGTTGTTCTTATGCATTTTGAGTTTGGTAGCACATAAAACTAAAGCTACAGAGACGCAACACTAGATGCTCCGCCATCTTTGCTGGAGTTTGAACCTGCAGAAATGAAGGCTTGCAGCTTAGCTTTAATATTGTCCTCTGGCTTTTTCATGTCAAAGCATATACGAGCATTGTTGATTTGAATTTGTTCTTCTTTCCTAGGACAAGGATGTGGCACGACTGCAAGACTTCCAGGAGCTGGAGGTGGTGCTGGAGAAGGCAGAGGGCCTGTCCCTCTTCTCTGCTGGTGGGGGCCTCACCGACAGACCGTGCTTCAACATGAAGGCCTCCCGCCTCACCTACTAGTAGGGCCGCCATGGAGCCCCAGTTTCCCTCATGAAAACAGACGTCCTTAGCTCGCGCCATTACCAGTGCTTCCCCTTTGTCGTCAAATGTTATCACAATTCACTCGCGTTCTGTTCCGGTTCATCTGGACTTGCTTCTCCAGATCGTGTAGCTATTGTCCTCCTCTGGCCATCACGCTGCTCCTGTGTACCCAACCAGCGCTAAGTGCTTACTCATGCATGGTGACCTCAGTTATGTGCTGAAATATTTGGGCCTCTCTCTCTCTCCCTCCCTCGCTCCCTCCATCCGCTCTTTCTCTCCTATCGATGCACTTTGTGCCGAGGCTGCAGCGGAACAGCAGATGCTTGTCTTCCTTGACTTCTGGACCAGAATGGGCCTCGGCAGTAGTAGCCCTATGTGGACTCACCCCTATGCTAGCCATGGACTATGGTCATGGACAGCGACGTCAGATAAGTGGACGACAGGAGGACTTTGCATTATGCCGCTGCCTGATGAGATCGTTATGAGTCCAGAGCATAGTACTACTGTACGTTGCAGCACAGTGGACTTGCACTGAGGACGTTATCAGGTGTTTTGTCTCCCATACACATACATGCTGTAGGCATAAGCCATAGGCATAAGTATTTTCTGCAAAGGTTCTTCATTATCCGTCCATTATAACTAATAGGACAAAAGGGGTTTAGGAAGAAGACTCTTAGGACCTATGTTTGTCCTGTTTGCAGAGAACACATTTACGCTTATATATATATACGTATCCACGTTAAGATGGACAACATATAGATATTTTGGTGTCTACTGATACAATTGACTCAAGAAGAGTAATATTTAAGATGGCTCTGTGGGCATAGTTCTTTGCTCTTATTTTTTTGCCTCTTACTGGCCAAGGTTTAATTGGCAAAATGGAATTTCTTTTTCTAGTGGAGATAAATGTGCAATGATCAATCCTCACATTTTTACAGCGTGTCACTGTTCCTGCTTAGCCCGCACGCACAAGCGATCTTTCTGCGTAACACTAATGATATGACTCTCAACTGTGAATATAGTTTTTTTTTATGTGAAAATGTTACACATTTAGTGCTAATTAACAGTTAGACCCTTCAGTGCACTTTGGGGTGACTAGGCTCGATTCTCAGCACATTAAGGCACATGGGGCTCCACATAAAGCCGGTGTTTTTAAGTTTAGCCTTCCATCTGAAAATTGTCTGTTACTATCATTTAACTGTGATTAGAATTCAAACCAAATACTAATCTAGTCATCAAAGAATAGATTGTTCAGAATAGACTATCAGTGGTTTAGAATGGGGGGGGGGGGGGCTGCCTACACTTTGTTCTGAAGTTATATAGACTTCGTTTTCATCTGAATTGAAAACCGTAGCAAAGGACTATACTACATGTTTGGGAGGTTCCTGAAATGTTGGCTCTTTTGTGTATGTCATGTCTGTCTAAATTTAGTCTACATTGTGATGAGAATACTTTATATAGATTTTATTTTCCCCTCAAAGCAACAGAAATTGTTAATATATTCTATAATCCTTAATTTTGGTTGTGAAATCTAATCTAGTAATGATGGTTAATTTGTTGAAGGGAAACTTGTAATTTGTTTATTTGCTTAGTGTTTATTCACTGTTTATTCTATTCGCTAATTTTGGGGAAGGAGCTTTATTGGAATCATTAGTGATGGACTTTGGGAACGGAGAATGCACAGACAACTGACACCTTAAGGATTCACACCTATAACTGTACCTGGTGCATATCGGGTCAGAGAGCAGTCGCACTGTAAGGAACGGGGAGCTTTTTATGCTGCTTTCGTGTCAACGCGGTTGACCGACGAGGAGGACCTTTTTAATATTGTTCATTTAATTCGCAGCGCTGCCTCGGTTAGGTTGAGCGGTTCAGTAAGTGGCCACTACACGTTTTACAATCAATAGTTACTAACCAAGGGGTAATTGTTTACTATTCAGATGTATACCTTAAGCTATTACTGTATTCGTATGTTTTCTGATATATTTTTATTAATTTGTATTTTTTTAACAAGCTAGGCCTGTTGAGTTTGTGTCAAAAAAAAACTACCATACCAGTGAAGGGCTTGATATACTTTGTTGTGCGCGATGTGGGGCGCACAGAAAATAGCAGATCTACAAGCTCACAATGCTTGGGAGCGCAGCTGTTTTCGGTGGGCAACACCGGCCGTCAACTAAGTATAAATCCGGCTTGAGGGTTCAAGGACGCTTGCAGCAAAGTGCATGGTGGGATAAAAGAACGTGTCAACAGAAAGTGTGCTGTGATGAGAGCAGCTGAAGCAGATCGAGAATGTTTATGTTGTGTTCACAAACATGTTCAATGCTTTATCGCGTGAAGTTGTGCCACAGGTGGAAGAGACGCATGGATGAGGAATGACAATGTTGCGTCTGGTCATGTTGTGCCCATGCCAACTGGGAAACGCCACGTACGGTTTGATTTGGGGTTTTATAGAATCTGTGAAAAGGAGATGACTAACTGCATTTGTTGGGTTGTTAATTGTTTTAGAAGGAGAAGAATACAGTTTGACTTAACCTATGCATTCAGAGTCTGATATTTTTATATATGTCCTGTGTGCCTTAGGCACTGTTAAACCTGTGGTTTTGGTTCTGCACACCTGTATTTGCTCTTTGATAAAGCATGGTGAATTACTTGATCAATCCCCTGTTTTTTCCTAACATTAGCCTTGTGTCTTATGAAGGGTCGTACTGCAGATATCAGACTGTAGTTGCGGTGACAGGTGTAGGTGTGATTCATAAATTGATAAAATCTGAACCACACTGGGAAAGGAGAGCAAAAATCACTGTAAAATGGAATTCAGCTGTGGCCACTAGAGGGAGTAGAAAAGCTTATGTTGACAGACTGAGCCATAGACGAGGTTAGTTCAGTGGTTCTCAAACTGGGACCCTCAGGGTTCCTTTAGGGGTTAAAAATGGACCCTTACACGTTTGTGACTCAGAGTTATGGGGGTCTTTGAAAAAAAAAAAAAAAGTTTGAGAACTATTGGTTTAGTTAATTTGATACAAGGGGGAAAGTCTTCTAACACCCATTGCCAGTATATAAACTGTATATATATTTTTCAAATTGAGGAACATCACAGTATGTGATTGTCTAATGTGATGACGGCTACTCAAAGTCAGAGGACTATGTACTTTTTCATGTCGATTTAGTCAAGTTCATACAAGGCCTGTGATAGTCAGACAAACTTGACAGACTGCCAAGAGCAGTTGGGTGTTGCAGAAATGTGCACTGTCAGAACCAGTTCTGGAGAACAAAAGTGTATGAAAGTGTATGTAAAAAGAGTAGCCGGATATGAATTTTAAAACCTATTCAAATTGATAAAGGAATGTTGAGGATAGACTGCCTCTGTAGAATGCACACACACACGATAACTGACCATGATACTGACCATGATATTGACATGATACTGACACATTGATTGATGTCATCAATTTGACTTCTGAGATTCACAGGGTAGCCACGCATCAAGCCATCCCTGTAACATCAGGCCCCTCACAGCATTGTGTGACAGGGATGTCAGGCCTTGTCACAGGGCCTGACATCCCTGTAACTGGGCATGGTAACATGGTACCATGGTACTGTTACGACCTGACTCAAGGTTGCAACAAAAGGGAGACACAGGCACAGTTAAAAGTGTATAAAATGTCTTTATTTAAATATAAACTAACTAAACAACAAACATAACACATCAGTAAATATGAATGAGCATCAGTGTGAAGGCAGTGTATGGGTGCGAGTGTATGTGCAGTGTGAATGTTGTAAGGTGTAAACCAAGGTATGTTAACAAACAAACTGAGGAGAGAGGAGATGAGAGAATCTGACAGAAAGAGGACTGGTTTTAAAGCCCTCAGAGCAATAGGCTCAGGTGCTCCAGATCAGAGCTGATGGCCTCCCAGCTCCACCTACCAGGCATTCACCAGACTAGCACTGGTAGACAGAGTGGGAGGGCGTCACACCCCCCTCCATAAAAACGGTGTCCCAACAGGAACACCGAAACAAGTGACCAACTCCCAAACTTCAAAACTCAATTTAACCCAAACAAACAAAACCTCCAAAAAACAGTAACTTTCATTTATCTATGGCCTGTTATAACCTGCCACTTTCCCTCCACACCTCAGCAACTGGTACCTGGAAGCAAATTAAGAGGAGGAGCTAAAGAACCAGGGCAATACAGGGCACAAGACAAAATAAATTATTGTTAATCAATGGAATAGTGTATTCAACAATGTCTGTCACCACATTGTCCATCTCAAGTGTCAAATGTCCAGGCAGTCTGTGTACAATTTCACCAATGATCCCCACACACAGGCCAACTCCCATGCCAACGAGGGACCATACAAGCCAAGCACTACAGACTGTCTCAGTTGTAGGCAAACCCAGATTCAAAGATTTGTTTTCAAATATACAAGCCATTATTTGTGCGGAATTACGACCGGTCTGCAGGAACCCAAATGAATTGTAGAATAAACATGACTTTAACAAACTATGGAACAACCAAATGAACTTATCCCCTCATCCAAGCCATTATGTTAGACTTTTAGTCAGGGGACGCACAAGTCCTCCTTGCCCTCAACAGGACACAACCAAAGGAGGCACCTTACCAACGAGTGAGCTCCTTTTAAACCAAGGCAACACACAACGGACAAGTGACATAACCCACAACGCATGCAAACAGAAAAGCACAGTTTGGACCATTTGTCACGTTCCCAAACCTGAATTCCGCACTTAGGCTCACCGGGCCAGCTTTAACACAGACAAAATTTTATACACTGATCAAACTGCCTCTGAAGTATATACAGACAATTATTGACACTACCATGATTCATTTTACACATAACCAAGAGAACATAGTAGCGCACATAACCCAGTGTGCCACTAGCTCTCCATAAAACAGGGACCCTAGGGTCATTGAAGCCATCTTGATCAAACCAAAATGTACCATTAGCTCAATTAAGAAAATGCTGCCGACTCCCTATCCAGCTCAACCACAATCTCAGCAACTGACAGAGCCGAGAAGCGCTTTAAGAGAACAGGATTGACCCAGCTAGCATGGGTAGAACAACAGATTTAACAGGTTAGATCTGAAATGTACTGTGAAAGGACAATCTAAGGACAAGGTGAGGGAGAACTGACAATTTATCTCTGAGAGTGCACAGGGCAAATCCCATGCAAACTTCAGAGAAACCAACACAATGACCACACAATCAGAACAAGGACCTCACCAAAACGTCAACTATGACGCTATACCGGACCTCAGGCATTACCGGTGTCCTCCTTGCTCTCAAGACTAAGGATACAGACACCACACCTAAGCACCAAACCCAAATGACTTCAAACGAAACTGAAATCCAAATGCGAGTCCAAATGTACTGCACCTCGGTACAATGTATCAAGTGTTTTTCCAATTGACATCTATGATATACTCCCTCACACAACCCTCAACTCCTGAGAGCCCTACATGTCCTCCACACCAACAATAATTTCAGAACAAAATGATTTACCTGTCCAACGCAACATAACTACTTGAGCTAATGCACCAAAACCAATAAAAACAAGCAAAGTTATGCTTTTTATTTCACCAGAAGCAAACCTTCCCCCCATACTGCTACCGTAGCAACCACGATCAAGGTTACTAGGAAGACCACCCTTGCTCCCTCCCCGGTACATACAAGGATACAGACTCAATGACAGAGACAGAGTTTTCCCCCACCTGGCTAACTCACCCTAGTCTTCATGTGTCCTACTGGCGGGAGGTATTTATGCACTTGAGCCCGATGGGTAGATTGGACAACCATGAAATGGCGACCCTCTCAAAGCCATGGATGTGCCCCCAGGGCCGCACGGAAGACACACAAAAATAAAAAAACATTTTACCAAAATAATAAACAAATGCGAGTCCCCCTATCAAGGACACATTTCTTAAACCTATCAGGGGAATAGCTCCACACTTCCTTGTACCACCAGGGAGACAAGCACCAATCACAAAGCTCCTCTCTCCTCACCAAACTAGAAAACTAATTTTCTCAAAAATAGAACAAACTCAACCAATAGCCAAACCAGACAATGTTTAACTTAACCAAAGTTACATACTGAAAATGTCTAACCTGCACCTGTATCTCCCATCAATTTAGCACTTACAGGTAGCACTAGTACTCAGCACCAGTACTCACCACTGGAGTACACTGCCCCTGAAGGGCCCAAAGTCCATTAAATGAAGATGACCAAAGTGCTAACAACCAGTTTTAAAGTGTTCTAGGGATAGAGATACAATTTGTCCTACCAAGTTGGACGAGCCCCCATTTGTTACGACCTGACTCAAGGTTGCAACAAAAGGGAGACACAGGCACAGTTAAAAGTGTATAACATGTCTTTATTTAAATATAAACTAACTAAACAACAAACATAACACATCAGTAAATATGAATGAGCATCAGTGTGAAGGCAGTGTATGGGTGCGAGTGTATGTACAGTGTGAATGTTGTAAGGTGTAAACCAAGGTATGTTAACAAACAAACTGAGGAGAGAGGAGCTAAGAGAATCTGACAGAAAGAGGACTGCTTTTAAAGCCCTCAGAGCAATAGGCTCAGGTGCTCCAGATCAGAGCTGATGGCCTCCCAGCTCCACCTACCAGGCATTCACCAGACTAGCACTGGTAGACAGAGTGGGAGGGCGTCACAGTACCATGACAGGAACTGTGACCATTCAGTGCTGTGAGATGGGACTGGTGTGACAGGGCCTTACTATACATATGCAATTCTACTTATAATCGTAACAGGCTTTCTTTTTCTCCCTGGGAAGTAGGCTAATAATGACATAATAATCACATACTAACAGTCCAGTTTAATGTACAATCTGATAATTGGAAATTGATGAGATGTTTTCTAAAATATGTAAGAAATACAATACACAATCAAAAGAAAGCTTACATTTTAATTGGGTGTGGGGGCGATAAGGAACCTGGATAGGGGGCACCTGCCCAAAAAAGGTTGAGAAACACTGCTTTATAGCGATCCAGCTGTGCTTGTTGTGACTCCAGCCCCATCCATTCACTCGTTCATTGACCTGTATCTGCGCAGCATGCCGGAGTTTCTTGTATGCTCTGTTTTGAAATGTATTACCGAGGCATATAAGTCAAGAGGGTACAAGAAGTTTTGTTCCCTTTCTGCAGATGTTCTGAAAGAGCTGTCCTACGTCAGTAGAGGTAACAAATATTACATAATACCAACCAAGGGGAGTGATTATGTAGGACTGTATGTCTGCTTGTCTGTGTTTTATTGCGTGTGTGTGTGTGTGTGTGTGTGTGTGTGTGTGTGTGTGTGTGTGTGTGTGTGTGTGTGTGTGTGTGTGTGTGTGCGCGCGCGTGCGTGCATGCGTGTACGTGCTCTATTCTTCCAAGGGCCAATTTATGGGGAAATAAATGATGTAATAGTAATAATTTGAGAAATAGACATTATGGGGGCAAGAAAGTATTTTCTTTTTTTTCTTTCTTTAAAACAATCGACTTCATTTATACTTACAGGTACTTGTATGCCACTGTCACACACCCAAAACAAGCTCACAATGCGTTGCATTGCGACACAGTGCGTGCGTGCGTGCGTGCGTGCGTGCGTGGGTGGGTGCGTGCGTGCATGTGTGTGCGTGCGTGTGTGAAGGTGCATGTCTCGTCCAGCATGTCTCGCCATGTGTCTAGCCCCTCTCTCTTTCTGGCCAGGGTCTAGGAATCAGCTTAGTGCCCTACTGTGGCTGGACGCGTCTCTCCCCTTTGTTATGGTGTCAGACGCTCATAATAAGCTTAGTATGAACAGTCATAACACCTTCATTGTTGTGAACCAGCCGCACCGGCTCCCGCGAGCCTCGGAACATGAGGTGAGAGAGACCGTGGAACCTGCACGGTCAAGGACCCCTAAGAGCATTTTAGAAATGGAGGCACAGGGCGACATTACTCACAGGTACGCACTGCTGTCAATATGCTTGGACTGTGGCCTTTCGGTGCGATTCGCGCACATCTCTGAGGGATCACGCACAAAACCAATATAACAGAGCTACTTACTGTACTTCAATGTAAACCCTACTGTTTATATGCCTGTGTGAAGATGTTCTTTTTGTGAGGCAATTGGACTTTTCTGACCGCTTATAATATAAGGCTTAAGCCACAGGTCAAGTTATTAATTATCCTCCTTTGAGTGTTTTCTTTTAAAAGCTGCTAAAGGACTAAGGTATGGTGTGTGCCAGAAGCCTTCGCAAAATCAACCGGCAGCTCTAGGGATGTCCGAGAAGATGTCATTGAAAGATTCTCTGGCTTTGTGAAACCTTGTGAGGATGATAGAATGGTAAATGGTGCATTTATATAGCGCTTTTATCCAAATCGCTTTACATAGACTGTGCATTACATTCACCCATTCACACACACATTCATACAACGATGGTGAAGGAAACCATGCAAGGCACCAATCTGCTCATCGGGAGCAATTTGGGGTTCAGCGTCTTGCTCAAGGACACTTCGACACTAGCCTCGATCTCCAGGCTTTATTGTTTAGTTTTGCTAAAAAATAAAAGCCTGGGCCAGCGCGTCGGTGTACCTGGTATAGGAAGTGTTTAATTTCCCCAACCAACCAGAGTGCAGTGGGCGTCGCTCGTAATGTTGTGTTGACGGGGCGGGGGCTGACGGACAGATCGGTGAACCAATGGGATCAGGCGCGTTCTCTCCGCGCTGATTTTAAACCCGCCCCTCTATACACGAAATCAGGAAGGCTAGTGCAGCCTATTTCGACACTCTGGGGGAGTCCGGGATCGAACTGGGAACCTCACGGTTGCCATCCGGCCAATCTACCCCTGAGCCACTGCCGCCCCATCGAATGATGGAAACACTTAGTATGTACTGTAGCAGCCCTATTTACCTTCACATAAATGGATGTTTCCCACAATGTAGCACGTTAACACCATCTCATCAAATCCTTGCAAAGAAAATCCCTCGGTCATCACCAGAGAACGTCATTTCCCTCAGTGATACCCGTTTCTATGAAGGGAAATCCCACTTACAGAATGAGATGACCATGCAGAGCTCTGCTCGGCAGAATTTCTGGAGGGGTTAGGTTCATGTGCAAAGTAACACGGTTCCTTTTGGGTGTACCACATTAAATAAACCTTGTGACATTGATTAGGACCTGTGAGACAGATTAGGTTGTGGCCCCTTCGTGTCAGCGCCATCCAGCCCTCTCTCTAAGCCTATGAAGCATTTCTTCTGGGGTCAACAGCCAGAGGAAGGCCCAACAAATCTAAGCCAACTAAACCTACTACCCCTGGACAAGTCTTTATCCATTTTTATCTTTATCCAAATATTTCTTTGAATTACATTATATTCCTTGTATTGTATTGCTCTAAATTTGGATGGTACCAGATCATAGTCGTTGTGGCTGTGGCTGTCACTGTCAAAGATATTTGGGATTTCCTGCGGTTTGCGAGATTAGCTGTGGAGTGTGGACAGATACACAGACTCATGGACAAACAGAAGGACAGACATACCCTCTTCTAGATGGCTTGTCCCCTATATCCACTGATTTGGGCATTTGTCATAGACTCATGCTTTGTAATTAACACAGAGGTCTAAGATAGTCTGCACTTTTTAATCAACTGTTTATTGTGTTTCTCCTGATACAAACTGTAGACAGTAAGAATGCCTGGTCCTGTTCCAAAATAAATACTGGGAGACATTGAACCGTATTATTGACATTTTTTAACAGCATACCACCACACTGCGCCGCAAGGGAAACCGAACAACAATAAGTGAGACATCATGCTTGTTTTGAGACCAGACTCAGAAAGATGCCAAGGGGCGCACCATGAAGGTCAAAGTCAAGGTCGGTCTGCAGACACAATACATGTGCTAAAGGCAGATAGACCATGCAAGGGCACCGCAGGGGGTCGTCCTTGTGGCTTTATTCAATATTTGACATGCCCTGCAGCCCCTCCAGTGTCTGTCGGCTATGCTGGGAATGCAAGGTCTTGAAGGGTGAAGGTTAGGGGGTGGAGGGGCTTGAGGGAGGCAGGACACATAGAGATTCAGTGGTGGAAAGTAACTAAGTACATTTACTCGAGTACTCCCACTACCATTATTTGAAACCCACTACCATTATTTGAAAACTTTAGCTGCAAGTTACTTCCTGGATTTAGATTCTTAATGCAAAACATTGATACATACATACATTAACCACTTGAGCATTTTGAATACAGGACTTATTAGTATTGTAGACTGTAGAGTATTTCTACGCTGTGGAATTGCTACTTTAACTTAAGTAAAAAAAATAATAAAATAAAAAGTCTTCTCACTGTTGAGATTGCAGCACAAATGCGCTTGTTGATTTGCGTGCATTCTTGAGCTCGCATGCACTGGCGGACGTCAGTGTCTGCACGGAAGGAAGGATGGCCGTCTATTGCCTAATTTATATTATGTCCTATGATGGTGTCCTGTGCCGAAAATAGCCGATCTACTAGCTCACAATGCTATCGTGAGCTTGTAGAGCAGATATGTTTGGCGTGGGAAAACCGCCGTATACAGTATATCGGGCTAATGTGCCCAAGGATCAAACGTTTAGTACGCTACAGTTTGTCTGTGCGAGTCTGTATAGGATAGGCTACTGTATTTAGCTGAATGTATGGTTGTTTTTTTTACATTTTGTTTATTGAAAGTGTGTGTGCATGGCATGCATGTGTGTGCATGTTCACATGTGGATGCTTTTGCGCTCTTTGTCAACATGTATGAAACTTACTTCTCTGCTCTGTGTATGTGTATGTGTGCGTGTGCGTGTGCGTGCGTGTGTGCGTGCGTGTGTGCGTGCGCGTGCGTGTTCGCGTCACAGCAGCAGCAGGGGGTAGGGCTGGAGTGCATTGGGCCTCTTTGGGCACAGCAGGGGAGCGGCTTGGGAAGCACAGATTGTGGAAGAACACATTTAAAACACACTCTCTCTCTCTCTCTCAATTAAATTTTTTGATTCAAAGGAGCTTTATTGGCATGAGAAAACATACGTTTACATTGCCAAAGCAAAAGTGAAACAAAACAATCAAAACAAAACAATCTATGTACAAATAAATACTGAATATAAATGGGAATAACATAAAAGTGTAAACAGAGCTGTGTTACATTGCAACTTTGAGGGATCTTACGAAACTATAAAAAATATTGTGCATTTTCTGTCAGAAATAGTTACACCCATATAGGAAAGGTTAGCTTGGTATACATGTTTGAAAGTTGACAGCAGCATTTCAATGTTTTGCATTCACTTGGTATAAAACCTTCGACAAATAGCAGCAATTTATTCAAATTTAATTAAAGGTGGTTGGTCTGTTCATATGTGCATCATTTCGGGGGCGGCAGTGGCTCAGGAGGTAGAGTTTGATCCTGGGTTCCCCCAGAGTTAGTGTCGAAGTGTCTTTGAGCAAGATGCTAAACCCCTAATTGCTCCCGATGAGCAGGTTGGTGCCTTGCATGGTTTCCTCTGCCATGTGTGTGTGAATGGGTGAATGTAATGCACAATCATTGTAAGGCGCTATATAAATGCACCATTTACCATTTATTTGACCATTCTATGTACCGAGGTCATTTGGTGTAAACAGTGCAGGGATATACACAACGATTTGTAGTCCTTAAGGTGGTTGTATCCCTCTCTCTTGTCTTTCTTCTCCCAGCCCCACACCCACCAACCACTCTACCGTCTCTCATGTAGCCTTCTCTCACACGCACGCACGCTGCTTTATCTGAAAGTGTCAGGGAACCACATGTCATTTATTTTGTTTTGTGTCCTCTCTTTCCACACTTCCTGGAATTGGCTTATTGTGGAATTAGAGCAGCTTCTCACAACAAGACATCAAGCTGTTCGGACCACTCATGGCCTCTTGCATGTGGGAGTTGTGACAGCATTTTGTCTTACAGTATCCACTTAGGACAGCCTGACAGCTTTGTCAAGGACATTTTGAGTAACCTTCAAAATGCCATGTCCACACTAAGGCTGCAACTATTGATTATGTTCTTATGATTATTCTATTCTATTGATCACTTTTTCGAGGCGTGATTTAATACATATTTTTTTAATCTTGTATATTGTATGCTATATGAAATATATGCGTTATTTCATACTTTGTCGCACAACAGTGTTGTGCAATAGTGAGCATGTAGATCGGCTATTTTCACTATAAAAAAATAATGTTTTAGAAAATGTCTGCCTGTAATAACATGCTGAAAATATGGATTAGTTAGGCCTATTAATTGATTATTTTATTAAATGATCAACTATCGCTACTTTTTTATGATCGATTAAATCAATTATTTTGATCAACTGTGCACCTCTAGTCCACACACTGATGTCTCATGTCTTTCAGTGTTTGAAATTGGCATCATTGGTGTTGCTGCCATCAATGATGGTTGGGTGTCTGTTGGTAATATCCAAGTTTTCATTTTTAACCAATCAAAGTCCTAGATATCCAGGACCAGTGGTGGACATAGCATTGATATTAAAAAGAAAATGTACTTTGTAATGTGTTCTTTTGAATACTTAAGTATTTTTCAAAGCAAGCACTTCAGTAGCCTAGCCTGGTAAACCATCCCGGTCGCTAGAATTCACATTATCTTGTGTCTTCTGCAGACACACATGATAATGTGAATTCACGCGACTGGGATGGTTTACCAGTAGCCTACTTTAACTCAAGTACAAATTTCACAGAGCAACTTCCATTTGTAGTTGAGTAATATTTGACCAGGAGTATATTTGATTCAAGTACGGAGTTGAGTAGCCTACTTTGTCCATCATTGTCCAGAGTCTTTGACTCTACTGCAAATTCAATACTGAAAACAATGGAGGAAAGATTAGGGCAGACATCCAGTGCAGAATTAAGTTCAGAGCATAATCAACATTGGTGACAGACAGCGCTTATAAGGTTCAAGGTTATCTTTATTATCACACTATAGGGGAGAATTCATTGTCTTGCAGCCCAGGTTATCATGACAATACAAAAGACAAGGACAACATCAGCACACTGAGTTTGGTGCCATCTTCTGGAGAATGACACTTCAGATGAATAAAAGAAATGCAGTCTAAAATACTGAAGTTTAATGATCTGACAGCCTATACAGTCCCTTAAAGGAAATAGTAGGCTACTTTAAGCCTACTATTAATCCCATCTCATATTCCATGTCACAAGTTGAAATGGTATAGGCCTACAGTTGTAACCCTGAAGTATTATGAGAATTAAAGACTGGGATAAGTAGCATAAGGGTTTTCTTTTCTTTTAGGCTATCCGCCCATTTTCTCCCCTGGTGAGCTGTATAGACCAGTGGTTTTCAAAGTGGGGTCTGGGGACCCCCAGGGGTCCTTGAGGGGGTTCCAGGGGGTCCCCACTCCAGGGGGTCCCCATCCATATGTGTCTGTAACTCTGAGAGTGTACAAATGGAACCAAATGGACCCGTTAAGAGTTAAATTAACACAGATGATGATACTACAGTGTAGATTGGGGGACCGGGACCCCCAAGAAATTAAAATGGTTGAGTCCCTGGCATATCTTGTCAAATGGGGGTCCATGGGCTAATATGTGTCAATATGGGGGTCCTTGACGCGAAGAAGTCAGAGAACCACTGGTTATAGACAGCTTGCTCTCACTCCGTCTTTGCCAGCTAAGGGTTAAAAATGGCTGAGTCCTTACGCACAGGTGTCTCGCCAGTCCCATGAGCGAATACCGCAGCTTGCAGTCCATTGGAGAACGTTTTCCTTTTTTCTTTTTTTCTTTAATTAAATTCATCATAACTGTAACTCAGCTGGGATTTGCTGTGGCATAGACGCGCCACTGTAATTCATGTATCTTAAGTAATAAGGTTTGCATACCTCGAGCCTATAATCTCTTAGGACTATTAAACGCGGAGCAACGGACTTTGGGGGAGCTCTCCACTCCAGGCAGACGCTATGCGTCTCTCGGCTATATTTCTGCTTTGATGTCCTCTGGTTTTTATTCTAGTTTTAGAATAAGTTCACAGCTATTTTTGAAGGGACTTTTTCCGCCCCATAATAACTCTGGATGGTAGCCGGAAGACTCGCCCCAAAACACGCTCACCCCCATTTTTTTCGCGGACCAGCGGTTCTTGTTGACTGAGGATAAGGTTGGAAATACGTTTAGGGTTAGGCATAGTTTGACTGAGGTTACGTTTAGGAATAACAAGGTTAGGTTTTGGGCATAGTTTGACTGAGGTCGAGGATACGTTTAGGAATAAGGTGAGGTTTAGGCATAGTTTACTGGGGTTACGTTTAGGAATAAGGTTAGGTTTTAGTCATAGTTTACTGAGGTTAAGGTTAGGAATAAGGTTTGGTTTTAGGCATAGTTTACTGAGGTTACGTTTAGGAATAAGGTTAGGGTTTAGGCATAGTTTGACTGAGGATAAGTTTAGGAATAAGGTGAGGTTTTAGGCATAGTTTACTGAGGTTACGTTTAGCAATACCAGGTGTATACCGCCGGATTTGCCCCGGGGGCAACTGTGTTTTGGGGCGAGCGTTTTGGCATTCGGTCCTTCTCGTGCCGTAACGCGCATCAGGACATGTGGTGGATGCTGTTTCCCCGATGGATTTGGTTCCTGCTCGGACAGTGTTATATTCTACTGCTGTACATTGGGCATGTGCGGGCCATGCCGATGCCCATGTCCGTGTCCGTGGCCAAGGTGGTGGTGTACTCCCACGCGGGCATGTGTCCCAACGAGATGAACCCCAACCTGTGGGTGGACGCCATGAGCACCTGCATGCGCGAGTGTGAGTCTGACCAGGTGAGTTTAATCACGCAGTGGTGGGAAAATAACTCACTTTTGTTTGTGAAAAGTATCAATACTGCAATGTAGAAATATCCTACTCTGTTACAAGTAAAAGTCTGGAATTCAACATTTAGGCTACTTGAGTAAAAGTACAGAAGTATTTGGTATCAAAATGTAGGTACTTAAAGTAGGTACCAAAAGTAGAAGTAGGCAACTCCTTATGCAGAATGTCCTGTTGCACAAGTTTTCAAATGCATAAAATGTTAAAATCTTATGAAAATAGCCGATCTACAAGCTCACAATGCTCACAATGCATGAAATGCATTGTGAACTTGTAGATCGGCTATTTTCAAATGGCTGAAATGCAGGGCAGAAGTGGTAAATGTATGTTTTGTAATAATAATCAAAATCTAACAAAGTAAGTTTTGAAATAATTGTAGTGGAGTAAAAGTACAATATTTGTCTCTGAGATGTAGTGGAGTAGAAGTAAAAGTACTGAAAATTGGAAATACTCCAGTAAAGTAAACGAAATACCTCAAAATGTTACTTAAGTATACTTAGTTACTTTCCACCACTGGTTTTATGAACCATAGATATTTCTGGCACTCTCTCAATGGAAATAAAGTTACCTACTTGTTGTAGGCTATATAATTATATAATAAGGGGATATTACTTAATTGTTTAGGCTATACTATTATTATGCGGTCTATGATGAGAGAGCCTTGAGTAAATGCCTTGTAGGCTATAGCATTCTTTCCCATCATTGGATTATTATGCAAGGCAAGATAATCAAATCTATTTGTTCACGAATATTGCAACATATCTATCTCCATATGACTGACTGCCCAGGAATTATTGACACCCCTGGCACAGCTGCTTGTGGTAACCTATACTTAATTATTCACTGCAGCCTTTTGTGATTTGCTATTCATTTAGCGTTTGTGAGTATGGATATAGTGTAGGCTACTGTGGCCATGCAGTGTGGGGAGTATATATTTTACTTTATAATTATGTTAAGCAAAATGAAACACCATTTAGAGGCACAAAGGGTCTCAATACTAACTATAAGTCATACTGATCCAAAAGGCAGATTCTTCGTAAACAGTTTATATCATAATGCATCTGTTAATATACAATCACGTTTTAGGTCAAAACCCACAACTTAATGAGTAAATATTGACAAATCTTGGTCCATTGAGATAATTGATAATACTGTGGTTTCTGTGTTTGCAATATGAATCCCACTGGTATATCCCAATGGTAATACCACTTATTTTTTAATATTCAAGAGCTTCAACTGACAGCTGCCAATAAGTATGGAGAAACCACATCTAATATTATTATTTAGCAAATATCATCCAAATTCTAGCACTGAAATGTAACCAGTATTTAATCCAGTATTTGACAAGCTGTCTGCCATTTAAAGATGCACTTTTACAGCCTTTTCCTTTTAATGTCTAGTCTAGATCATGGATGCATCAAGACTGCAGCAAACATGCTAGCTCAGCTGTGTATACTACAACTGTTTTGTTTTCAATCTCTCTCAACATCAGGACTGTGAGACATTCGAGAAGTGCTGCAACAACGTGTGTGGCAACAAGAGCTGTGTGGCAGCACGCTACATGGACATCAAGGGCAACAGGGGCCCCATTGGAATGCCGAAGGGCGCCACCTGTGACAAGTTCATGTGCAGCCAGCAAGGGTCAGAGTGTGACATCTGGGATGGCCAGCCCGTGTGTAAGTGCCGCGACCGCTGTGAGAGGGAGCCCCACTTTACCTGTGCTTCTGATGGCATGACTTACTATAACAAGTGCTACATGGATGCAGAGGCGTGCTCTAAGGGTATCTCCATCTCTGTGGTCACCTGCAGGTAAAATGTTAAGTACTTTTTACATCTTTATCATCTGTTTGCTGCTATGCCGAGGTAAAGTTATTTCATGCTGTGAATGAGTACACTGTAAACATGCTGGGTGATCATGTACTGTGACTCATCTGAGAGTAAACAAATGGACCCTTGCGGTGCATGTTTGAATGGCTTATCGAGTGATCTGGCGTCACTGTAGCCGACAAATACAAGGGCTGATCAAAAGGTTCAAAGGCTTTGTTTCAAAGACTATACAGCATCATTATGAGCTGCATGGTTCCTTCAAAATAATCTACACCAGGTGATGAATGCAATGTGATCATGCAATTGCCTCAGCAGTCCTGACACGGTGGGTTGCTGATCTTCACATTTTTACTTGACTTGGATTTTGGGGAACAGGAAGCAAAGTCAGGTGAATGTAGAGGGTGTGTGGGCATGGGAAAGTTTGTTTTTTCTCCGAAATATATTCCTCAATTTAATTGCAACCACGTTACAGACAATATTTGATGGTGACAGTTAATCTTGTAAGCAAACGACCATATTGTATCTAAAGATTATAAAGTCTTCCAACCTTTTGATAAGCCCTCATATGTACTGGTTAGGGGTGTGTCTTTATCATACTACATAGACATTCATAACCCCTAGCTTCTTTGGTGGCATTTCAATCTAGCAGGACATTGAGTCTCTACTTACCTGACTTACCCACAGGTTCCACTTGATGTGGCCAAACACCAGCCCCATCCCTGTGGAGACCACCCTACGACCCACTACTGCACTCCAGACCACCCTACCTGCTGACATCCACCCCCCAACTATGCTCAGTGGCCCCACACAACAAGCGGTATTTGCTGGCGAGACAGCCAGCTTCCTGTGTGAGGTGTCCGGGAAGCCACGTCCAGAAATCACCTGGGAGAAACAGCTGGAGGGCAGGGAGAACGTCATAATGAGGCCCAATCACGTACGAGGGAATGTTGTGGTCACCAACATCGGCCAGCTGGTCATATACAATACCCAACCTCAGGATTCTGGCATTTATACGTGCACGGCCAAAAACGTAGGCGGCACCGTCTCATCGCACTTCCCCTTGGTCGTCATCAAGAGGGAATCGAGGGGTAAGAGCGCTGAGGGCAATGGTACTAACTTGCCAGTTCCAGCTGAGGAGTGCCTGAAAGCTCCAGACACAGGAGACTGTGGCGAGGAGAGCATGAGTTGGTACTATGAATCAAAGAGGAACAATTGCTTCACCTTCACATACAGCCAGTGCAATAAAAACCGCAACCACTTTGACACCTACCAAGCCTGCATGCTGTCATGCGGTGCAGAACTAGCGGCCCCCTGCAGCTTACCCAGCCTTCAAGGCCCCTGTAAGGCCTATGAGCCTCGCTGGGCATACAGCAGCACCCTCAAACAGTGTCAATCCTTTGTCTACGGAGGCTGTGGAAGCAACGAGAACAACTTTGAATCCAAAGAAGCCTGCGAGGAGATGTGCCCCTTTCCAAAGAACCACAACTGCAAGATGTGCAAGCCACGAGGGAAGATGGTGGCCAGCTTCTGCAAGAGTGACTTTGTGATCTTGGGGCGTGTCACCGAGCTGACCGAGGAGCAAGAGTCAGGCCACGCTCTGGTGACAGTGGAGGAGATCTTGAAGGACGAGAAGATGGGTCTCAAGTTCTTTGGCCAGGAACCGTTGGAGGTGACACTCCTGAACATGGACTGGACCTGCCCCTGCCCCAACATCACCACAGCCGACGGGCAGCTGATCATCATGGGAGACGTTCAGAATGGCATGGCCATCCTGCAGCCTGACAGCTTCGTGGGCTCCTCAAGCGCACGGAGGGTGAGGAAGCTTCGAGAGGTCATCCACAAGAAGACCTGTGACTTTCTCAAAGACTTCTCCACCATCCAGTAAAGTACTTCAAGGTTTCCTACCAGGACAGATGGACTCTTTTCAAAATAATTCTGGGTTTGAAGTTCCATTGACCTCACCAGTCTGACCATAAAACTATTAGTTTATTATCTGTAGGTTGTTGGTGCCTATTTGTTTCAGTTTTCCTTCATTCCTTATTGCTGTGTAGATACTGTACCAAGAAGTACGTTTGTGACATCCATAATGCATTTTTTTTCTTTTGTATTCTACAGTCTACTTTGCACATTATTTGTGGACAATGGCAGTGTCAAACTGGATATATGTTTAATTTAGTGTAAACTATAGATCGCAATCAAGGTGTATTCACTGAAGAAATAGCCTAGTATTAGTGAAAAGCACTTAACCTGTATATGGACAAAATATTTAATCTTTGTAACAGTTTTAAAGCTATAATCCGGGACTTATTTTAATGAATAAAACATTATTTTAACAAATCTGTATTGTAGAGTATGTATAATATAGCTAGCACATCTGCAGTGGTTGGAGGCGGTCTGCCTACTCTTCCATTGAGAAATTTAGACCCTGGGTCAGACACCCACTGGTTGACAATGTCAACAAAGTTATTTGAAGCAGACGGCGCACCAGATTGGATGCGCTGCCATCTTTATTGTAGTTCGGACATTGTTGCAATTACCGCTCCACCTTTGTAGAGGGGAAAAACGGACATAAAACGTACGGATTGTAGCTTTAAGTTAAACAAGAAATTGCCTTATGCATTACGTTTTAATTGTAACTATCTTTAATTCACTAATGACATTCATGTAGCTGAATGCCTTAATATGATTGCTACTTTTGCTTTAAGCTGTGTGGGTATTCCCAGAAGATATGATATTTTGTAATATATGTTCTGAGCACTGGAGCTCACAATAATGCAATGTAAAACCTCGTTTTGTCTACCAGAATCAAATAAGCTCTTTGGTTCCACTGGATTTATGTACTTAACTTCATATTTATTTTTTTGATCTTTTGAACTTTTACGGTGGTGACCAAATATAGTCAATATATTATACTTCTGTTAATCTAATTAGGAGAAGAGTATAGAGATACTCTTACTCATATATACGTTATTAGAGTTCATTCTAACTTAATGAAACATGATGGTAAATAAAGATGACGTATAATGGAACTCTCCTGTGTTTGCAATTGTCAATGCTCCATGATGTTATGCTGCCCACACCTTCACACAAAACCAAAGCAGTCTAATAACCACTTTCAACATGGAATCCATCATTTGGGCATATCATTGTAGGTGAACATGTTTTCACCTGTAATTCATTAAGAATATGGACACATTTTCCAAAATGTAAAAAGTAAAAATGTCATAGATTATGCAAAATTGTCAAAACATTTTAAAAAAATGTAAAGATTTCCAAAATGTTCAAAAATAGCAAAACAAGCTCCCAACGTGTCGCTTCATGGCGTGTTGTGACTGTGATCTGTATAAATCGGCTATTTCCACTAAATGCCGTGCGACAATATATATGGGTTAAATGTTATGTTTATCTGTCCAGGCCAGCATGTTAGCATACTGTTTTGTAGGCAAAGTGTCCCTCCATCCCCCCTGTACTTCTTCCTCACACAGCGAGACCAGTTTGGCATTAAAATGTGGAGCAGGTCACATTCCAGCCCAGCTGTGGAGGCCTGCAGAGCCTATGTGTTGTGTTGTGTCTGGGTCTGGGGCCCTCGCATAGCACACACCCCACCCACCCTCGGATCGGATCCTTTCATGTGCAAGAGGCCAGCATGAAGGGAAAGAGAGGACCAAGAAAGACATGTTGGCTGACTCTCTCTCTCTCTCTCTCGCTCGCTCGCTCTCTCGCTCTCTCTCTCTCTCAGTTGGCCACATCTGCGTCAAAGGAACATAGTGAGGAAAATAAGAACGGAAAAGCATTGAAGGAAACTAGAAGATGGGAGGGAGAAGTGGTTAGGGGGAATGGAGGGGTGTCTATCACAGGGCTGTGACCCCCCAAAATAATCATATTTGAGCTGGGGACCCCCCAGATAAATATTGTGAAAATAGCAGATTGGTTATTTTCAAATGTTTTGCCTCTTTCTTATATTATTTAACAATTTGGCCACACACACACACACACACACACACACACACACACACACACACACACACACACACACACACACACACACACACACACACACACACACACACACACACACACACACACACACACACACACACACACACACACGATCATCTGGCAGGGCAGTGTCTCCCTAATTTCAGTACTGTCTCTCCCCAGCCGACCCCTGACCCTTGGCAGATAAGATAAGCGGCTCTCCTTTGAACTTGTGGCCTGTTGGTGCTGGAGGTGCGGTGGGAGTAAGAGCTGAGGGAGGGGGGTGGAGGGCTGACAACATGGGGCTGAAGATGAGGTTAAGGAGTGATGTACTAAGTGTACTGTAGCCCCAACCCATTACAAAAGGAAGATAGTTATTAGCAGTGTTGTAAAAAATTAACATTTACTCAAGTACTTTAGTACAATTCTGAGGTATTTCTTTTACTTCACTGGAGTATTTCCAATTTTCAATACTTTTACTTCTAGTCCACTACATCTCAGAGGCAAATATAGTACTTTTACTCGACTACAATTATTTGAAAACTTTAGTTACTAGTTACTTTGCAGATATAAATTATTACATTATAAAACATACATTAACCACTTTAGCCCTATTCTATACATAGGCTATTTGAAAATACCAGATCTACAAGCTCACCTCGCGATGCGACGTGTTGTGAGCTTGTAGATCTGCTATTTTCAAACATTTAGTACTTTTACTTTTGGTAATTTAAGTATATTTTGAAGCCAATACTTTTGTACTTTTACTCAAGAAACATTTTGAACACAGGCCTTTTACTTGTAACAGAGTATTTGTGGTATTGCTACTTTTAGGGTTAATAAAAAAAATCAGAATCAGGGTCAAATTTATCGTCATATCACAGGTTTACAGGTGTGAAGAAATGGGTGTGATTTGTTTTTGGCTGAGGGCAGATCCTTGTGAAGTCTTACTGGCTCTTTGGTTGAACAGGAGAGACATTTAATGACAGATAATGATGTAACACCACTCACTATACTGTACATGCTGAACCAAATGACTATACATAGACACTGTATAGGATAAACTAATTAGAGAGGTTGTAGCCAGGTCTGACCTTGTTTACCTCTCAAGCTTTATACTTCATCGTACGACAGCTTCGCTTGCCGAAAATAGCCAATCTGCAAGATGCCACATGTTGTGAGCTTGTAGACTGCCTATTTTTTGGCAAGCGATGCTGCCGTATAACAGGGTATAAATTACACGTTAACTCCCAACTCCAAAGCCCTTTCTCCTTTTTTTCTCAGCCTTTCTGCCCCCTCAGGCCAACAGACAGACAGTGCTGGGCGGTGACCCCCTGATCTCGCTAAATGAAAAAGGGGGCCATGGGGGGAAAGGCCACCTTCATTAAAGGGGTTGTTGACATGAAGTGTTAAGTATGTAAGTGGCCCAGCTCCAGACAAGCTCCACATGCCGCCCTCCCTCGCTCACGGCTGACAGCCATGCAGCTGCAAATGTCAAGATCAAGTTCACTCGGACCCAGACAGCCATGTTATTAAGCCAGACAGCCACAGGTAGGAAGGTGGGGCGCAATGCCCTCGGTCACCCTGCCACAGTGCAGTTCATTTACGGGTCCACTTCTACCGTCTCTACAGAGGGTTTTGCCTGGCGGATTTGTGACGCACTGGCTGGACCAGACTAAGAGGGTTATATAATATTTGAGATTTGTAGAATCTGCTGATTTCTGTCCCTTAGCACAGTGGCTCTCAAACCTTTCGACGTTTCATGTCAATGACCCTTAAATTGACATATTTGGCCATGGACCCCCATCTGAAAGTATTTTGTGCCAGGGACCCCCATACAAGAGTTTGTGTTGTTCTTTCAGAAATATTCAGAAACAAATCTTTTGAAAATAGCTGATGGGTTAAACAGATGTTGATGCTATGTTAACTAATATGCTAAGGACCCCCTGGATCCCCCTCAAGGACCCCTGGAACACTTTGAGAACCATTGCCTTAGCAGCCATGCCAGCAAAACGTCTCTCTTGCATAATGATAATATCCATCATTTATAAATGCAATGCCCAGCGAGGAAAAGAAAGGAAGTTACAGCAGCAGTGAGACAAATGTGTAAACGTCCCCAATAACAGATTCGGCAAACAGCAGAATCTGTCAGCACGTGCCACCCGGTGGCGCAGTGGTAAAGTCCCTGCCCACCACCATGGAGATAGTGGGTTTGAATCCATTGTGGTGCATCCGGCTTTCCTGCGGGCTGGGGAGTAGGACGAAGGCCCTACGTCCTCCCGGTGGGGGCTCCTCACTGGCAGGTGAATCACGCATCAGTAGGATACAACACAGACATGTGTGTGGGGTGGAATTAATTGGCATAACGACTAAAGGGGGTAAAAAAAACAATTGGCTACTCCAAATTTAAAGAAATTAAAATAAAGAATAAAGGGAAGAATCTGCACCACTGCCCTGAACATGTAGTGTTGTTGTAGTTGTTAGTAGGAATAAACACAGAAGAACCCGGGAGGAGGCCGACTAAGAAAGGGGAGGGGCCAAACCGAGTACCTGTTTCTACACAAAAAAAGGAGGTGGTGCCCCCAGAGGTAAAAACAAGGGGGAAACAAAATCTTGTTTTCCTTTTTTGTAACCGAATTGATTCCCAGATTGCCAATAACTTAATAGGAAACTGTTTGTGAAACACTCGGCCAGACGACCAATGTAACGTCATCAGCCAGTGGCCATGTCTCACTACCTGCGTCAGGTCCAAATGCCCAGATGTGAACTTGATCCACCCGCTTTATTGAGGATGCATTTGGTGGTGATGACTTGTTTGAGCTTGGGACAGGCAAATATCCCAGGAATGTTTCACCAACCTGCAGCAAGGGCGGAGGAGAAAGCTCAAAAGCAAGTACAAAAAAGGTTTGGTTTTCTGAGAATGAAGTTGTTTAAACTTCAACTTCTGTGTTGATTTCTCAAGATTAGATACATTTGTTAAATGTATAAAGAAATATTTTCCTAAATGGGTTAAATGGCTTTTTTTAAAGCCATTTAAGCTATAACTAGACTAAGTTTGAACTTAGTGTCAGGTGGTGCAACTGTAGCCTGGGACCAGACGAATCTGCGAGTGCAAAAAAAAAAATGCACTCTGCGATATAGTCTAGCTACGCCTACAAAAAAAAGCCATGGGTTTCCGAGGCTAAGCTACGCCAGGCTAGTGCAACTGGCCCCTGGTGTGGTTACGGTGTCCGCTGCAGGCAGAGAGCCAGCAGTGGCATAGCTGAACAGTAGGTGAACCTGTAATCTGTCTGATTAGCTGCCTAGCTACCTGGTGTAGGGCAGCTTTCCTGCTCTTCTGGCAGGGAAACAGGAAACAGACACATCCAAGACATGATGCTCCGTAGAGGCAGCTCATTGGCCAGCCCAGCTCAGTGGTCTTGTGGTTATAGTATTCACCCTGATACATGGGAGGCCGGGGGGTTCCATCTCCGGCCGAGTCATTCAAAATGGTTGGATTGGGGGTATCTAAACCTTTCCCAGAGGGTGTACAGCAAGCTTGCAGGGGAACAGACAGACACATCCAGTGCATGATGCTCTGTAGAGAATGTTTCCTGCCTTAAGTAATGTTTGTGTGTGTGTTTCAATGTGTAAGTCTCTCTCTCTCTCTCTCTCTCTCTCTCTCTCTCTCTCTCTCTCTCTCTCTCTCTCTCTCTCTCTCTCGCGCTCTCGCTCGCTCTCTCTCTGTGTTGGAACTGATTTGATTTGTAGAGATATAATGATAATAATAACAATACATTTTATTTGTAACACTCTTTATATGACACGAATCTAAAAGTGCTACATCACATAAAAAGTCAAGAAAATAGATTGAAAATTAAATAGAAAAAATTAAAGCAATTAAATAAATACATTTCAATCAATGGTAAGGGTTTGTACAATTGTTCAATAGTACCAATGGCAGTAAACCATCTGTGAATTGTGACATAGTATATTGCTTGAGCACATCCTAAAGGGAGAGAGAGGGAGGGATCATGACCTATGATCATGACCTACTTTACATGCAGGTGGTTCATCTTGGCTGACTGTTGCTGCATGCAAACAGCAGGGGGTAGTATAAACACATGGGCGTGCTCACACATGCTCATCTGGCTCATCTGTTATTCTTCAACGTTTTGACTAAGTCCAGTCAGGAGTCTCAGAACCGATGGGGTCCTGACTAGGAACCTGAGGGTCCTTAGGGTCAATCATGGTGTGCATTAACCCTCACAGCAGGCAGGGTCCCACTCCCCCTCCAGCCCAAAGCCAAATGCTCTTCGATTGTTCGGTCCATCCATCTGTCCATCCAGTCCACCACTTTGGTTCCAAACAAGATATCTTTAAGACTACTGGATTGCAACGCAATTTGTTGTGCACCTTCATTATCCCCAGGCCCAAGAGTTCAAAACTTTTAATTCATATCTGATTGGATCAGATTTGTATTTGATCAAAAACAAAGAACAGGATTGGGATCACTTTGACATCCGATCAGTGATCATAGTATTATCTCTGCAAATATCAATCATGTCAATAAGAAATACAAGTTTGATTAATCAAATCATATCTTTAACAACCAAAATCCAATTCTGATCCATGACCGATACTGATTTTGTTTTTGGGCCCCATTGGATTGTAGTGACAGCTGCACAGTGATTCAGGTATTACACTTTGAAAGAATCACTGGCATATTGGAAACAACTATGAATATAGGGCCGAAGTTGAAAAATACAGGATTTATTCTTTAAATTAGTTAAATAAAATACATAGGTAGGCTACAACAAGTGGAAAATCAGACTCAGTGACTTACTGTGAGTCTGGTTTGCCACTTGTGGTACCCATGTATATTTCTTTTTGGGGTGCGTCACTCTGGGGTGTATTAGGTCAAGCCTACTGTGAGCTGTTAGTTCATTTTGTAGCTTTTGTAATGTATTTAACTATACTTTGCATAGTGTAATGGTAGGGGAAATGTTAAAATGAGTGATAATAAGACAAGTTCACTGAAATCCATTCGACTCGATCTTGGTGTCATCAAACATTAGCTCATCTTATCCACTGGGTGGCAGTGTAGTAATGTAATATGGTAACAACAACAACACATGGCACTTTGCTTGGAGATTTGCCTTCCCTGTTCCTGAGTGTGTGCATTTGTGTGGGCACGCCCCTGCGTGCGTGCGTGCGTGCGTGCGCGCGCGCGTGGTACACGTGTGCCATTGCACATCATTGCTCCAACATTATGTCCCAGAGGGAATAACTCCAGCATCATGCACATTATTTCAGTGCACATGCCATATTGGGGAAGATAATTGGTGGCAAGCATCACATTAGTCATGTGATCTGTA
This sequence comes from Gymnoscopelus microlampas, assembly GCF_963454915.1. NCBI lineage: Eukaryota > Metazoa > Chordata > Actinopteri > Myctophiformes > Myctophidae > Gymnoscopelus > Gymnoscopelus microlampas. The sequence continues at coordinate 20,793,560 of NC_139948.1, forward strand.
TCCAGTGGTGGAAGCTGGGTGGAAGAAGTAGTAACATTAATTTACCTAAGTAAAAGCAGCAATACCACAATTATTATTCAAGCTTTTACTCGAGTAAAAGTACAAAAGTATTTGCACAAAATATAGCCTACTTACTGTAGCAATTACTACAAAGTAGTAAAATCGGCCAAAATCTTTCGAGAATAACCGAACTAGCTCACAGCGCTTCAGGATACGAGGTGCTGTGAGCTTGTAGATTTTTGATTCTAAAACGTCCCAATCCTTGATTCTGGTTTCCGTTTAGTAGACGTGATAAACACACTAACCTTCTCCTTGATCAGCTTACCAGTTACCTTCTCCTTGATCTCCTTGATCAGCTTACCAGTATACAAATCACAGGTGCATTGTTTGTTTCTACAGTGATCCAGAGAGAAGGGGAGTGCTTGTTTTCAGATGTCGCTATTTCACCTTCTACCGTTTGCAATACATTATAATCTCAATAGAAGTCAATAAGGTTTTGGGCGAACTTGACACTTTATTTTATTACCTCAGTAAACCTTTTCATAAACACTTTATGTTTTCAATCGCTAGTTTAAAGTCTTTTTTAAATCATCATGATATGCGTTTAGTACATTATGGTCCCATTCATTTTAAAAATTAATGACAAAGTAGGGTATGTTTCTGGGGTTTCTACTGGTTCTACCGAGTCAAGACCCGCCCTCGCTGCAGTTGCAGCCAATAGCATTAATTTCCGGTTGCATTTCGGACAGGATATAGAAAGATGGCGGATTTGAAATAGCTGAAAAACAGGCTTCATTTACGGTCGTTGTCCATATTCTTTTACAGTCTATGTTTACACGTGAAGTTTGCAGACGTGGTAGCTAAATCTGGCTTTAAAAGGTGTAAAGGACTGGCCCAATAAGCGGCTGGGAACAGCACAAAGTCAGGTGTAAATTGCAACCAAAGTGCTTTTATTCATCCAAAGTGTACAGGTTAAGGGCATCAGCAGCAGACGGTGGCATGGTGGTCGGCAGCTCCACCATGTCCTTGTCCTAAAACTAAAACTGAGTGTGTTTGTTTCTGGCAGCATTTTATACTCAGCTGAGTCAATCAGTGTGGGTTCAACCATGTTGCAGGTTACTTCAAACATGCAACAAATCTAAACCACACATTCCATTAAAACATCTGAATCAATAACCCTGGCAAAAACATATAACTTAAGCACCCTATGGCAAAACAAACATTATCACATTATTAGCAGCTTCCAATATACAACACAAAACCCCCCTCTCTCTTCTACTGTGGTCCAGTCCACCCATATATGGTGCTCGGGCACCCTGGGGACTCTTTTGCCCGAACACCCTGGAACATCCCATATATATTGCCAAATTATATTGCACTAAAACACCTTGCACATTCCTCTTATGATCCAATATCCTTGTGCAAATATACTGTGCAAAAGAGTAAAGTGCAAATTAGTGTCAATTATAAGTAACGGAGGACCTCTTCGTTACAAAAAGTTATATAGCTTTTATTGTTGTTTTTGTGAATGCTGTTTTGTCCTCCGCTTTGAAAAATGTTCCTATCACCATGCCAGGTAGGCAGGCCCGTGTTGTTCCTGTAAGATTGTGTGTGTGTGTGTGTGTGTGTGTGTGTGTGTGTGCGTGCGTGCGTGCGTGCGTGCGTGCGTGCGTGCGTGTGTGTGTGGGGAGGGGCTGCATCCTAGATTTCATCCAAACTCCATCCTGTATGGAAGTGTATGAGTAGCACCACAAGCAGTCAACCAGATGGTCTGGTAAATCATTCTCAATGTGCCAATGCTCAAGTACACACAGTACACACAGTGTACACACGCACACGCACACACACACACACACACACACACACACACACACACACACACACACACACACACACACACACACACACACACACACACACACACACTGTCAATAGTAGCTCTCCAGGGCACAGCTGGTCCATGTGTTGGGTTAGAATGTGATGGAAAGTAGCCAGATGGACAGAACAGGCGAAAGAGAGAGAGAGTGAAAGAGAGTGAAAGAGAGAGAAAGAGAGAGCGAGAGAGAGAGAGAGAGAGAGAGAGAGAGAGAGAGAGAGAGAGAGAGAGAGAGAGAGAGAGAGAGCTCTTATCCAGCAGATTACTAATAACAGATGAGTGGGGAAAAAACAAGGAATGCCATCACACACACACGTACGCAAGTTGCATTATTATACCTGTAAGGACATTTTAGGACGGTGATTTTAGGAATGCAATTTCTTAAAATCTTGGCTCTTTTTAATGTATAGCCAATGAAGCAAAAAAGATCAGATCTACAAGCTCAAAAGGAAATAAATCATGCATAAGTCTAACCCTAACCCTCTAAACCTAACCTCTAAATGCCTAATTCTATTCTAGCACACACGCACGCACACACACACACACACACACACACACACACACACACACACACACACACACACACACACACACACACACACACACACACACACACACACACACACACACACACACACACACACACACACACACACACACACACACACACACACACACACACACACACACAGTACCAGTGTGTGATTGATACTAGCTCATGGGGATGATTAATACAGAGTGTTTGCATTTAGATTGGATCCCAGTCTCAGTCTGTCCATGACGACACACCTCCATGTTGGAACAAACCACACTCCACCACCACACACTTTCATCTCTTTACAATTCAGATATCGTCGCAGTCGGGTGGAAACCTTGTGTTTCCGAAAATCACACCTATTGTTATTAAATAAATGGTGAAAATAGAAGATCTACAAGCTCACACCAGTGTCGCATCCGCGATGCGGTGTGAGCTTATAGATTTGCTACTGTATTGTCATTACTTTTGTGTGACACTCTCTTATGATGGAGTAGGGTGCTCATTTACGTGCCTAAGTGCCCAGACCGCTAGGCCAGTGCTCCGGGCCCCCACTCACATTTATGTGTGTTATCACTGCTGTTCTATCCTACTCACTCACCTACCAGTGAGGAGTCCCCACCGGGAGGACGTAGTGCCTTTGTCCTACTCCTCCCGCCCAACACTCCCTGCTAACAGGTGCCGCCCCAACCCGTAGGCCAGGTGCCACCCCAACCCGTGATATTTGTCACCTGCTGTGACAAATATCGCAGTTCCCGCCTGGTTTCCCTCCCCCGGATACAGGCCAATATTCGTATTGGCGCTCAACAAAGCCCATAACCTCTGCTCTGGTGGGCAGGCACTTATACCACCCGAGCGCCAGATACAAGGTTTCTGCCCGGAACGGCAAGGATATGCTGTGTGTTATGTACTGTAGAAACACGGACACGCACATGTGTGCATGCATGGACGTAGGCATGCACACGCGTGCTCACGCACGCACGCACGCACGCACGCACGCACGCACGCACGCACGCACGCACGCACGCACGCACACACACACACACACACACACACACACACACACACACACACACACACACACACACACACACACACACACACACACACACACACACTGGATGCTTAATTTTGCCTCCCCCCCTCTCTTACATAATGCAATTCCAGTAATGCAGCCTGCTGGCGGTTTTGTGATTTAAGAGCCAGTAAAACAGAGAGGTTTATGAAGAATAGAAAGTGTGTATGTGTGTGTGTGTGTGTGTGTGTGTGTGTGTGTGTGTGTGTGTGTGTGTGTGTGTGTGTGGGCGCACGAGCATGCGCCTTTCACACGTGCCTTTATCTTTCACCTCGTGTCCATGTTTGCTTGAGTGTGACAGGCTGACAGCATAACAATGTGTTCTGTGTGAGGAGGTATGGAGGAAGACAGCAGGGGAGAAGGTATGGAATGATGGCGAAAGGCTGAGAAGACAGGGGGAAAAGAAGAAAACACAACAAGGATGGATGGACCCGGGGCCCTCGGGTGGCACAGTGGTAAAGTGCCTGCCCACCACCGCCCGGTTTGTGGGTTTGAATCCACCGCCGTGTTACGTATAGATGCTTGCGTCTTGCGTTTATACGAATACAGAATCCTTGTATCTCCACATTTCAACTTCTTATGTTTTCTTTGGTTTGTGAATTAACGCTCCACTTCGTCATACAAGCGCGTCACGCAAAAGTAGTACAAATTGCCGATCTACAAGCTCACAACGCATCTTGAAAAAAGTGGCCAAGAACAACAAAGAATCATAGGACAGGGGATGACAAGAAGAAGAGCGAGTCTGGAGGAGAGGACCAGGAGTAGTAATCAACTTAATCGTTCATATAAAATAATTGATAGTAAAGAAAACAATTATTGATTAATAATCGATTCTTAGTTTGGGCATGTCATTATAGGCTAAAGGTTTCAAATGTATTTCAAAAATAGTGGAAATAGTCGATCTACAAGCTCACAATGTGAGGAGAGGAGAGGAGACAGAGGAGGAGGAGGGGGGGATGAGTGAGGGATGGAGACAGAGGTCAGTCTATCATAAGGAGAGTGTGAATCGCCCAGAATATCAAACTACTGCTGTAGACTCATGGGGGTTCACTCTTTCCTCAACCCCCCCCCCCCCCCCCATTTTTCCCCCTTCTTCCTGTCTTCTAAAAATAGTACAGAGAGGAAGCAACTAGGACATCCTTACTGCGTTTTCTTCTCCATCATACCTCTTTGTCTCTCTCTGTCTGCTATATGCTGCTGTATACAGGATATGTGTGCACATCTAGACTTGTACCAAGGGCTGGAAGATAAGGACCACTATGAGACAGACAGACAGACAGACAGACAGACAGACAGACAGACAGACAGACAGACAGACAGACAGACAGACAGACAGACAGACAGACAGACAGACAGACAGACAGACAGACAGAAAGACAGACAGACAGACAGAGAAAATAGATAGATAGAGAAAATACATACTCAATTGCATCAATATCACATCTCTAACGGGTATTGGCAGACTATAGTAGAACACATAAAAGTGATGATGCGCACGCACACACACACACACACACACACACACACACACACACACACACACACACACACACACACACACACACACACACACACACACACACAGGGAGTTTAAGAAAGCAATGCATTGAAATGACTTATTTTCCCCATGCAGACCAGGCTGTCAGTGTATGCAGGGATGTGATGGCAATGGATGCAGGGAGAATTTATTA
>NC_139948.1:20803736-20878736 GCF_963454915.1 Gymnoscopelus microlampas
ATAAATACATGTTTGCTGTGTTGTTTGGCCTTGTATTCAGAAACTGCTGTCATGTCCTTCCATGCTGTCAAGTCCTTCCGTGTCAAACATACTGTCTACATGTTTGTCAGATTACTGCAATTCCTAAGTGTTTCATTTTTTATTGTCAGCATTACCTCTCCTCTCCTCTCCTCTAGTGCATTACATTACATTACAGTCATTTAGCAGACGCTTTTATCCAAAGCGACTTACAATAAGTGCATTCAACATAGGTAGGGAACAAAACTACTAATCACCAGAAGTCTTAAGTGTATTTCCTGCAAAAACAAGCAACCAAGAGTATACCTAGCGCCAAGGTAAAAGTGCTATATATCAGCTACCTACTTTCTTAAACAGATGAGACAAAATAGCAAAATCAAATGAGCACGAGCTAATACAAAAAGTGTATCGACTAAACAAGATCCAATAAAACAGTACAACAATAAAACAAGAGTTCGTACAACTAGTTAACAACAAGTAAGCCAGACAAAGAGGAAGGGTAGTGTTTCCTGAAGAGGTGGGTTTTCAGCCTGCGGCGAAAGATGGGCAGTGACTCTGCTGTCCTGACTTCAGTGGGAAGTTCATTCCACCACTGTGGGGCCAGAACAGAAAAAAGTTTGACCGTGTCGATCGACCAGAGGGACCCTTGAGTGACGAGGCAATCAGTCACCCCGAGGTGGCAGACCAAAGTGGTCGGGCAGGGGTGTAGGCATCGACCTGCAGTAAGTAATGCAGTGCAGTAAGTAAACAAATCGGAGCTGTCGAGATGCTGTGAGCTCCTGAACGCATCCCATGGCAATATCCTGAGCAGATGAGCCCCAGATGAGGGGGATAATCGTATGCTTTTTTTTTGTGTGTGTGTGTGTGTGTGTGTGTGTGTGTGTGTGTGTGTGTGTGTGTGTGTGTGTGTGTGTGTGTGTGTGTGTGTGTGTGTGTGTGTGTGTGTGTGTGCGTGTGTGCGCGTGCGTGCGAACGTGCGTGCATGTGTGTGAATGCAATTGCACGTGCATTTGTACGTCAGTTTGGCATGCCTGTGTGTGCCTGCCTATATGTGTTTGTGCACATGTTTGTATATGTATGCACAAGTCTTTGTACAAGTGTGTGTGTGTGTGTGTGTGTGTGTGTGTGTGTGTGTGTGTGTGTGTGTGTGTGTGTGTGTGTGTGCGTGTGCGTGTGCGTGTGTGTGTTTTTGACTGACAGAATTCTCTTGCAAACGACTCACACGCCATCTGTTCCTGCACCTCAGAAGCGTCATCGTACACAGACACAGAACACACATGCAACCTCACACACGACAGATATGTAGGCACACCCATGCACCTACAGTACAAGCACACATACTATGTACTCGCCTGTCTCCTCATCACGCCTCGCTGTCTCTTGCCTGTCTTCACTCCTTTTCTTCTCACTCTCTCTCTCTCTCTCTCTCGCTCTATCTTCCTCCCTCTCCCTCTCCTTTGCTTCATCTCTCTCCACACACGTAAACATACAGCATGTGGGGGTAGATGAGTCTCATTGTTTTTTTGTCAGTCAAACTCAACCGTGGCTGGAGCTGGATGCCGATGGTTGCAGAGAGAAGACGTAGTCTGTGAACAGACATTATAGGGAAGGATGTGGGCACTGACACACACCATATGGTAGAGTGGCACACAGCCCGGGCCGGATCCATCACATTACCTGGCGCTCACAGCCTCACGCCCGTACACCCATGTGACATGCATACTGGTTTGACATCAAATGGAGATGTATCCAGAACCATGTGTGCCCTCGCTGCGCTAGGAATTGTCTAAAGAAACAAAGAAGCTGCCTAAAAATAAATACACAATCTAGTGGGAATTGAACTGCCCACTCTTCCGTTAAAGAAAAGTGATGGCTAGTGGCTAGATGGGAATCGAAAACAGGCTCCATTGTTCATCTGCAAAACAGGACATATATTTTCAAAGTATGTAGCATTTTATATTTGTACGGTGTGGCTCTTAGGGCCATCTAGAAGAGTGTTCATATATGTCTGTCTGTCTGTGCTACTCTTGCAAACTACTGGGCCAAATCTATTGTGCAAGCTGCCAGTAGGCAAGGAAGCTAATCCACAAATATGTTTCACATATTGTGAATATTCTTTTGGGTGACACTTTTTTTTAACGTTTGGTGAATTCAGAATCTCAGATCACCGTCCCTCCGTATTTGGGCAGGGCATTGATATGTCATCAGAGATCCACAGGAAGCTGATTCTTTCAGGTTTGTCAGAAGTTGGGTTGTCAGAAGTTACAGTAAATTAGGGCATAGACAGTTACAATGTGTTGACAGGCCTTAAAGTGTAAAAATAGCGTTTGGGTACATGGGATGTGTGCCCTGTCCTGTTACGCCACGCATAATGATGCTTCAATAACCTTCACCACTTAAACCCCTGGAATCTAAAAACGGGTGCACTCGGGTGGTGCAGTGATAAAGTGCCTGTCCACCACCACGGAGGCTGAGGGTTCGAATCCACTGTGGCTCATCCGGCTTTGTCGAGCGTCTACATGAACGCAATTGGCTCGTGTTCGGGGGAGGGAAGCCGATCTACAAGCTCACAATGCGCCGCGTTGCGATGCATTGTGAGTTTGTAGATCGGCTATTTTTGGCTAATGTTCCCCCCAGAATATGGACGCTGGGGTTCAAGTCGCTAAATGAGGCTGAAAGCAAACGGAAAGACAAGTATAGCACAGAGTGCGCCCATTTAGCCGGAAGACATATTGCAGGCAATTTGTGCAACTCCTCTGTGTCATGGCCTGTCATCCTCCATAACCTCTGCCTCAGTCTTCCCAACATTTCCCTTCGCAACACACAAATTCATCCTCCAACTTTCTCTACTCCGTCCTGGACCCTCCCGAGTCCTGAGTCTGAGAGCTGCGGTCGTCATGACAACGGCGCGGGGCAATAGCGACGTCCTCGGGCAAACTTTGGATGTGATTCCCCTTTGGCCCGCTGCTGCACTCCATTCAAACAGCCTATTAATGGTCACTTGGCAGGTGTTTCCTCTTTGGGACATCATTAAGGGACCGTTGGCTTCACTCCTCTCCTCTCCCCTACTCTCCTCTACTCTCTCCGGAAGACCTGCGCTCTCTTCTCCACTCACTGTGGAATTCTCTCACTGTCTCACTTTATTTTATTTTTTTACTTTATCATTAAAAAGATGAGGTAAAAATGCATGGGGGGACTTGGGAATAGGCATGACTAGATTAGTCATGACTAAATGCCTATTCCCAATTCCCCACATGTAGTCCCTGTCACTGCTGACCCCTACTGTCTCGGGGAGGGTGTGGACAACCATGTGTTGCCAGCTGCCTCTATCCGCCTGACAACCAGTGACCTAAGATTGGGTTGTATGTTTTTAAAAAAGAGATATTCAACATATATCACTTTTTTTTTTATTTGTTGTTTGTAGCCTCCCCACCCGGCTTCCCAACCGTGTGAACACGGTTGTGTTCAGTGGAGTGCCCGGCAAAGCCGGATGCACCATGGAGCATTCAAACCCTTCTCGTCACTGTCGTGACCACCTGGACACTAGTCTCGCGTAGCCAGGCCCCACAGAAAATGAAAAACAGCGACCTCTGCTTTTCTGATATTCTGTGGAGTCTGGCCGGAGGATAATGTTAGACTAGAGCGCAGGGAAACACCGGTTTCATGTCTGCCTATAGCGCATCACTTCCGGTTGGTGCGGCTACGTTTTCATTCCCACTAACAATATTTCTACACGGAACACTAACACCACTTCTCCCAGAGAACATGGATGGTTTTGGTTATAAGCCCACTTGTTTCTATGATGAAAGAGTAATTTAAAATGTGAATATCTTTCCGTGGTTTTGTCCGCTCCGAGGACGCTATTGTTAAATTAGTTTCGGCTAGTTTCGAGGGGGGGAGGGTGGACCATAGTGGACGGACACGTGAATCCCGCCCACTACATTTGATTGGGTAAAGCGCGGCCTCCTTCCTGATCTGAAGGCACGCCCACTTGTTGCCATTGCGCACACGTTATGACGAACCGCTCCGACAGATTCCACCGCAGGTCAGAATCTGTTCTTGAGAGATTACCTGGACACCCACTGTCTTTGGTGATCTGTCTGTCTGTCTGTCTGTCTGTCTGTCTGTCTGTCTGTCTGTCTGTCTGTCTGTCTGTCATAATGCATGGTTCTCAACCTGTGGGTCGGGACCCTCAGGGGGTCCCCACATGATTTTTTTGGGGGTCCCCACAGATAACAGTGAATTGACAATTTAAGGACTCATAAGACCTTTTTAATACCTAAAACAAAAAAGAAAAGAAAGAAAAGACCATCACTGCATCAAAGGAAATCAACAAACTATACTATATTTAAAACATTTGCCAAATTGTCAAATAATATAAGAAAATTATGAAAATAGCCAATCTACTGTACAAGCTTACAACGCCTCGCAACGCAACGCTTGTAGATCTGCTATTTTCACAATATTTATCTGTGGAACCGTCAGACAAAATTGAATGCCTCAACTCCTACACGCCAAGTGCTTGTCTGGGTTTGGGGGTCCCCAGTTAAAATATGATTATTTCATGGGGTCACAGCCTGAAAAGGTGGAGAACCACTGTCATAATGGAGCTATTGCTTCAAGTGGTCCATTGCTCAGGCGACCATACAGTGACTGATGTTGGTGACCTATTGATTATTGGTGCGTTAGACTCCTTTTGTCAATGGTAATATGACATGAAAACAGCCTTTTTCACTTTCCCACGTAACAGGAGTCACTTAATCATGAAGTATTTTCAGAATCTGCTGACTGTGGTTGAATGTTGGCATTCGTAGATATGCTTGTGTGGTTTTGAGAACCGGTTCGCTTTACAATGATTAGTACAGTATTTGAATAACATGGCAAGGAAGCCAAGGTTCAACATAGCTTTAATACACCGTTTCTCAATGTCAGGTAAGGGTCCAAGTAAGGGTCACTCCATATGGATCCATTTGTATACCCTCAGAGTTAAATAAACACTGAAGACTTTACTGCAATGATACTGATATGATACTGACTGATGATTTAGGGGCCCACTTGCAATATCCTCATGCCCTGCCAGCGGGCCCCGGCCCACAGTTTGAGTACCACTGGCTTAAATGATATCCAACTAGGGCTCCTTGAAAAGAAAACATTGAGAACCACACTGCTTCAATACACACTGAAACACAGTCTAAGCTGCTCTCACACACACACACACACACACACACACACACACACACACACACACACACACACACACACACACACACACACACACACACACACACACACACACACACACACACACACACATCTGACAAGCCGCACGTGAGGATTTCAGCTGTAGCCATGCTTAGAGGTATTTGCCTTGAAGCTACACACCCATTTAACCATACACGTGTGTGCGCGCTCGCACACACACACACACACACACACACACACACACACACACACACACACACACACACACACACACACACACACACACACACACACACACACACACACACACACACACACACACACACAGACATACACATGCTCACATACAGTGTTGCCATGTCTGCCTACTATAAGCAACGTAAGGCTTGTTTGTTTGTCTTTTAAGTTGCTTGTAAATATTTGGTAGTTGCGGGTTGCGTTTTTTTTGGGAGGGGCTTGTTTGTAAGGTGTTGCTCGTTTTCATGTCAAGGACCGCCTAAATTAAAATGTATTTATCCGCAGACCCCATCTGAAAATATTTTGTGTGAGGGACCCCCATACAAGATTTGTGTATTTAAAATGTTTCAAAAATATTCCAAACATTTCACATTTCTTTCAAGAGTTTTTGAATTTAGCACATTTACAAGCTCATAGCTTGTAGATCTGCTATTTTCAAATAGCCAATGTAAACGTTTAAAGTGGTTCAACTGATTTTGATGCTATTACGTTGTTTTGCTGGGGACTCCCTGTGTATGATCATGCAACCTAGTCACTTCTTTTGGGCTTGTTTTCGTAGACCTGGTTGCTAGTTTCTCTCGCAATATCTGGCAATGCTGATTCTCACTCGACTAAGTCTTGTCTGCTGAAAGCAGAATTTGAAAATGGGTGTGTAGCTTTTGTGTGGTGCCCCAGGCGGCCGCCGAACCTTGCCTACAGCAAAGCACGGCCCTGATTTACCTGTAGATAATGCTCTCCTCTCTGACAATGGCAAAACATTCATCCACTGACTGCTAAGGCCTAATTTATGCTCCGAAAATATGGTGCGGGGTGAACTTGTAGGTCTGTTATTTTCGGCATGCGACAGTATAAATCGGTTGACAGCTTCTTTTATATTCAAGCAAGTCCATGTGCAGGAGAAATGTATTTGTTTTTTACTAATATGGAAATATATCAGAGTGAAAAACTGGTCTGTGGCTTTCCTGCCTCTTCAAACACAGAGGAAGCCTTTCCATAGAAGAAACATTTAAAAGCACTGATTAATATTCATAATCGCTCAAGGCATGTGTATAGGGGCAAACACTGGAGAGGAGAACCTGACTGTAATCTGAAAATAGATTCTGTCCAACTTTCTCTCTCTCTCTCTGTGTGTGTGTGTGTGTGTGTGTGTGTGTGTGTGTGTGTGTGTGTGTGTGTGTGTGTGTGTGTGTGTGTGTGTGTGTGTGTGTGTGTGTGTGTGTGTGTGTGTGTGTGTGTGTGTGTGTGTGTGTGTGTGTGTTTAATAGCCAGAGGTTTAACCATGCGTGTTGGCTAGTGTGTGTGCATGCAGTGACAGGTGCAGTGTGTATTGTTCAGTGATTCTGTCACTGCTAATATATATGAGAGAGAGAGAGAGAGAGAGAGAGAGAGAGAGAGAGAGAGGTTCCTCTATTCACCCTAACCCTCAGCATTCACATGATACCTATCCACACACATACTGTATACATCAATGGAGGTGGGTGGATATAGACACAGCCCCCCCACCCAACAACACACACACACGCACGCACGCACGCACGCACGCACACACACACACACACACACACACACACACACACACACACACACACACACACACACACACACACACACACACACACACACACACACACACACACACACACACACACACACACACACACACACACACACACGATCAAATGCATTTTTTTTTAATTCACGGCACTGCCTAGCAATTAAGAATAAAATATCAGCCATGAATGACCTAGGTCTCTTGTTGCCCCTCCCAGCCACGCTCACCCCCATCTTGCCCCTCCAACTCCATTATACTTCCATCACCCCAGATCCACCATGACACCCCCCACCGACCCCACCCCCAGGTCCCTAGTGCCAAGAACACTCATGCCCCGCTATTCTTGTTGTTTGCGTGGCTTCCCATAAGCCTGACGTACTGTATGTACGGGCTGTTTATAGCATGCATCCGTCAATAAGTGATGACCAGTCCCCCGGAGCGCGCCGTCTAGTCCGCCTTGTTTCATAACATGTATGTGAATGCGTATAGGCACCGCCGCTGTCCTCTAAACCGGGCTCTCCGCTGGTCCCATGTTCCCCTGCTGCTGGTGAGATTGCTTTCACTTGACATTCAGCTGCCTGGAGTGGAGGAGAGGGTTACAGTGGCAGCAAGGCTGGGGTACCTACAGCGCACACGTGTGTGCACGCACGCACGCACGCACGCACGCACGCACGCACGCACGCACGCACATAAACACTGATACACTCACACTAAATAAGGATACGATGCAGCTCTTTGGTACAAAGCCATATAGAAAGCAACATGTATCCACCTCAATTACACACCCACGCACGTATACATAGGGATGGTAACAATTCATCGACTATCTATTAATTGCCATTGAGAATTGACTCGATTAAATTCATCAACTAACAATTAAGTGAACATTCCGCGGTTCTGATTTCCTGACATTTATAAAGTAGGTCTTGAGTCTGACCACCAGGACCTACGTTATGTAGCCACAGCCAGCTTGATCATCTAACGAGCCAAAACATATATTCCACATTCATAACGTGACAGAAAAACTGTGGACGTTGACATGGCAGTCTTTGAAACAGCGTGTTTATCCAGAGCCATGTCTCTGTGTGTAGCCATCAAGGGCCCAGCTTCCTGCTTTGAAATTGACTCGAATAAGGAAGAGAGTTCAAGTGACAGTTCATATGAATGGTCTGTAGTTTCGCTGTTTTATCCCTGCTGGTGTCAGAAAGAATTTATCTCAACGCAAGCGGGGTTTTTGACAAACTTTAGACTTGATTTTCTTACCTTAATAAACATTGTCATTAATACTATATGCTTCCAGTCGCTAGTTTAAAGTCTCCTTTCAATCATCATGATATGCTTTTTGGTAAATTATGGTCCCATTTATGTCCAAAACTGTCACTTACGGTCTAGGAATTGGAAAGTTGACAGTAAAATTCCCATCCCTTCCTGGCCTTGTGTTAAAGTGTCCTTGAGCAACACACTGAAACCCCTAACGGCTCACGATGAGCTGGTTAATGCCTTGCAAGGTTGATTCCACCGTTGGTGTGTGAATGTGTGTGACTGTGTGTGAATGTGTGTGAATGTGTGTGAATGTGTGTGAATGGGTGAAAGTAATGCACAGTGTAAAGTGCTTTGGATAGAAGACGCTAGAAATATAAACCATTTAACCACTTATACCCTCTAGTCTTATAGAGAAACGGACTTGAATTACAACTGTACTTGAACCCCTTTTATTTCCGTCAACACCAAATCTCTTTGCCAAAAATAGCGATCTACAAGCTGTCAACTTGTAGATCACAGTGCACAGTGCTTAGTGCTCAGTGCTCAGTGCACAGATAGCTCAGTGCACAGGGCTCAGTGCATGGCCTTGACAAAGGCTGCTTGTGTTCTAGCAGATCTTAGGCATGGAAGCCTTTGTAGCTGGAGCCTGTGACCTCACTCATTCTTCTTAAAAAACACACACACACACACACACACACACACACACACACACACACACACACACACACACACGCGCGCGCGCGCGCGCGCGCGCTCAAGCAAACACACATACAGTACAGACTTCACAAACAAACACACCCTAGAACAAACACACACACACACTGACACACACACACCGTTGGATAAACTAGGAGTTGAATATTTTCAACCACTGCATTCAAAGACATACAATATGTACAAACAAATAATGCACCCACATACTCTGGCGCACACCAGTGCACTGACACAATAATACCAACACGCACGCACGCACACACACAGTGCAGGCTGTCTCACATAATGCTAATGGCCTTGGTGCTGTTATGAAAGCACAGAGGGATAAACACAATGCCGGCCCACACACTAGCTGCATGTGAGGCATGGCTGTACCCAAGGCTGTCGGGTGGAAACCTTGTATGTCCAAAACCGTACAGATTTTTAAAAATCATTTAACCAAATGAAATAAATAAATAGTCGTCACAACATGTGACACGTTAGCTTGTAATATACAAAACATATTCATTAACCACTTCAGCCCTACAGTATACATTTCGGCCATTTGAAAAGAGCCGATCTACAAGCTGATGCGACGCATTGTGAGCTTGTAGATCTGCTATTTTCAAAATATTTGTATACATTTGAAAACTTGAAATGGGACATTCCGCATAATGAGTACTTTTACTATTTGGTACATTAAGTACCAAAAGTCTCAAACATCGCAAACTATCATTGACTGACACTCACTCGTTAAAACACAGTTTTCATGTGAAGATAACGTTAATCTCAACATAACAACACAACAACGTTATTTTACCTTTAGAAAAGCACGCCATTCACAAGTGTCCATTATGATTATTCTGAAACCATCGTATTAAACATAATTCCCATCACAGGCAAAAAGTGCCAATCTAGCAGCCTGTATGAATATGGTTATTATCGTACCGTGAAATGAAATGAAATGAAACGTAACATATCGTCGCTGTCGGGTGGAAACCTCTCGTATGTCCAAAACCATTGCTTTTCAGGAAATGGAACGGAAATGGTCAGAAATTGTAAAAAAATAGCAGATCTACAAGCTCACAATACGTTGCGATGTATAGATCGGCTATTTTCACTACTTTCAGTGGTTCTCAACCTGGGGTCGCGACCCCCAGGGGGGTCGCCAAATAATTTGGGGGGGGTCGCCAGATTTTTCGGTGAATTTGGGGAAAAAAAAAAAAAAAGTTTTTTTTTTTTTTAACAAAATGTGTTTTTTTGTTATCATTAATTCATGTTTTATCAGTTAATTTACTCAATTTACCCACTTTTTGCAAAAATGTTTCGATAATAAACAATTATCAAATAACCTATTGTAATTAAATTAACCTTCGCGCGCGCGAACGGGACCGCGTGCGCACGCGGGGGGTCGCGGGAAATAATATCATTATTTTGGGGGTCGCGGCCTGAAAAGGTTGAGAACCCCTTGACACTCTTGTATGATGAAGGAGGGCCTTGAGTGACGAAAAAACATAAATAGTTGAAACATGGAGATATGAGGTTTCTGCCTGACAGCCACGACATTCTAAATGAAATATTTAAAGGCGGGCATTTTAATGAAATTTCATCAGTCTCTGCCATTTGAAGGAAGAAATTAGCGTTAGCTGGGTAGCTAGCTGATGTTAATCAACTCAAGTGAAACTAGCTGGCATCATGATGGATGGTCACTGACCACACAAGCTTTTTGTCAGATCACTGGTTCTCAAGGTGGGGTGTAGGGATCCCCACGGGGTCCTTGAAGGGGTTACAGGGCGTCCCCAGACCAAAAATAGAGCATCAAAATCAATTTAACCACTTTAACCCTATTGGCTATCTTCAGAAAAATCGCATTGGATGTGGTCCACAAGTTGTTGGCATTCCGATGAACAAGTCAGTTATCTTGGCGTTGTATGCCATACTTATTATACATTATAGGTTGCAACTCTGGAGAAAAAAAATACTGCTGCTGACCTTGGTGACCCCTATGGTGGGTATGGATGCATGTGAGTGAGAGTAGCCTGTGTGTGTGTGTGTGTGTGTGTGTGTGTGTGTGTGTGTGTGTGTGTGTGTGTGTGTGTGTGTGTGTGTGTGTGTGTGTGTGGTCCAAGGGCACAGGCGGGCTTTGTCACAAACCCTCCACTAACTCAGCTTCCAGAATTGGCCACTTTTCAATATGGTTTTGTGAGGCACCAGTGAAAGGACAAACCCGCTAGCTGAAGTCCCATTCACACTGGCTTTAGCATTAGCTTCCACGCCATCCGTTCTAACAGCGGGACTGTTGCCAGTGTTGCCAGATCTTGCAATAGAAATAAGCAACCAGGTCTATGAAAAGAAGCGACTATAGGCCAAATGAGCACTTTAAATTGGATATTTGAAAAAAGCTGATCTACAAGCTTGCACATCAACTATTTTCAAACAAATCTTGACAATTTTAACAACATAGCCTACATCTGGTATGGGGGTCCCTGGCACAAAATATTTTCAGATGGGGGATCTGTGGATACATATTAATTTGGGGGTCCTTGACATGTTTGAGAACCACTGGTTTAAACAACATCGCATAATTTACCGCATAATCTGCCAAATGGCACAACTTTTCCAATATTCAAATTGGAATATTCATTCTGCACAATGAGTACTTTTACTTTTGATACTTTAAGTATATTTTGATGCCAATACTTTTGTACTTTTACTCAAGTATATTTTGAATTCTG
Organism: Gymnoscopelus microlampas; assembly: GCF_963454915.1. NCBI lineage: Eukaryota > Metazoa > Chordata > Actinopteri > Myctophiformes > Myctophidae > Gymnoscopelus > Gymnoscopelus microlampas. The sequence continues at coordinate 20,815,437 of NC_139948.1, forward strand.
TACTTTTACTTGTAATGGAGTATTTCTACATTGCAGTATTGATACTTTTACTTGAGCAAAAAATGTGAGCCACCACTTAATATACAGTTTACACTTGCAGAACATGCAGACAAGTAGGCAAACAAGCTGCAGTATACGTGATAGCTGTTGATGTGTGGTGTGAATGTCAGGACCAGAACATAAGTATACTGTAGCTTCAGAAATAACACCGTGTACAGTAGCTCTAAGGAGCATGTGACCGTATGGCCTTGTCTGCAGTGGTGTAAAGTAACTAATGTACTCAAGTACTGTACTTGAGTACAATATTGAGGTACTTTTACTACACTGGATTATTTCCATTTCTAAATACTTTTTGAACTATAGCTATACATACTATACTCTAGTTACATTGTAGATTTGGATTATTATTACAATCATTACATTAACCACTATGCTTTGGCTATTTTCAAACAATCTTCATACATTTTGAAAACTTTGTGAAACTTTTACTTTTGGTAATGTGAGCATACTTTGACGGCAACACATTTGTACGTTTTACTCAACTCGAATTTCGAATACCGGACGTTTACTTGCAACCAGGGGTCATCACCATGCTGGCTTGTGGTGGAATTTTTTGTTCAAATTATACTTTTGCCACGGACATACAAATGAGCGGACAATAATATTACCAGAAACACATGGTCTGTAACTCTGAGAGTTATGGGGGTCCTTGAAAAGTCTAAAAAGTCTGTACTGGACTCCTAATGTGCCATAGTGTCATAGTAAATCAGTGTCATACATATTCTGAAGAAAACCTGGAGACTGACATGCAGTTATTGGGTCTCATGATCAAAATAAGAACATTATAATGTTATATAAAAACAAAATCTAACATTTGCCACGGACAAGGACAAGTCTTTGCCATGAACACATTTGTCCATGTATGGACATATTGATGACCACTGCTTGTAACAGCATTTGATATTTTAACGTAACCACTTAACCCCCGTAGCCTTACAGAACTGGACTTGAACTATACTTTGACCACTTTCTACCACAAATCTTTTCGACAAAAATAGCCGATCTACAAGCTCGCAACGTATTGTGAGCTTGTGGATCGGCTATTTCTGGCTAATGTTCCCCCCAGAATATGGAGTAAAGAAATAAAAGTGAGTATTTCTTCCACCACAGCTCGTCTGTATGACAAGGCCATCGTCAGTGACTCAGTAGCGACAGCACCTGGTGGCACATCAATCTTCCACTGGGTACACACACACGCACACACACACACACACACACACACACACACACACACACACACACACACACACACACACACACACACACACACACACACACACACATCCCATATTGGGAACACATTATTCACCAGCTCCTCCGCTCGCTCTGTCACTAGTCTATTCACTCTAGTGAGCCCCCCACCCTCTCACCATTAGCCTCTCTCACTCTCTCTCTCTCTCTCTCTCTCTCTCTCTCTCTCTCTCTCTCTCTCTCTCTCTCTCAATCACTCCTTTGCTCTCTCTCCATTCTCTCTCTCTCTCTCTCTCTCTCTCTCTCTCTCTCTCTCTCTCTCTCTCTCTCTCTCTCTCTCTCTCTCTCTCTCTCTCTCTCTCTCTCTCTCTCTCTTGCTCTCTCCTCTTTCTCTCTCTCTGTCAATTGCTCTTTACCTCTACCTCCATTTATTTCTCTCTCTCGCTCACTTTCTCTCTCTTTCACTTGATCACTTGTTTGCTCGCTCTCTGCATTTGTCTCTCCTCTCTCTCTTTCTCTTCTCTGTGTCAATTGCTCTTCCCCTCTTCCTCCATTTATTTCTCTGTCTCTCTCAATAACTGTTTTGCTCTCTCGCTTATTTCTCTCTCTATTTCTATCTCCCTCTCTATGGCTGTCTCTTCCATCTCTCCCCCCAACCTCTCTCTCTCTCCAATAACATGCTGTGCTCAGTGTAAGTAATTTAGCTGACTCACGAGCAGTGTGGGCTGCCAACCGCCTCCTCACTCCAACACACGTGCTCTCTCTCTCTCTCTCTCTCTCTCTCTCTCTCTCTCTCTCTCTCTCTCTCTCTCTCTCTCTCTCTCTCTCTCTCTCTCTCTCTCTCTCTCTCTCTCTCTCTCTCTCTCTCTCTCACACACACACACACACACACTCACTCACTCACATCATTGTGTATAATAAAAAAGACAGGCTGATGAAAACGACAGAGAAAAGCGTGTTCCGTGTTTCTTCCCTGCTGCTGACATAAAATCTGTTTACATTTACACCCCATGAAGCATTGAATTCATGGAGATTTTTTCAGTTTTCGTCGCATTCCTAAGCCAATAATTTGATGACCGGCAGAAAGATGCTAATGTATCCGATAGGAGACTGAAAGGAGTCTCTCTGAGTCTCCTACCGGAGAGACCGTATTGGCATCAAAATATACTTAAAGTACCAAAAGTAAAAGTACTAGATGTTTGAAAATAGCAAAACTAAAAGTACTAGATGTTTGAAAATAGCAAAACTAAAAGTACTAGATGTTTGAAAATAGCAGATCTACATCTGCTACTTGTAGATCGGCTATTTTCAAATAGCCTATGTATAAAATAGGGCTGAAGTGGTTAATGTACAGTACGTAAGTAAATGTACTTAAGTTACTTTCCACCACTGACAATATTTATCCAAGAACAAAATACAGTATGCTGCCCCCCCCCCCCCCCTCATACCCCCCACCCAAATAATAACAATAATAATAATAATAATAACAATATCTCGGATTTAGTGCTTGCTTTCAAATGTAAACAATATCGCTTTACATGGGGAGGGAGAAAACAAAACAAAAGAATCAACCCCCCGGCGATGCCACAGGCTTTGCTACTGAAACACAAATCAGAACTGAGGTGACGACTAATTAATAATGTGTTCCCTGGGGAGAGTGACGCAGAGTCACACCTCCAATTAGTCCTGCTTTGAAAACAAACAACGTTAGACATGGAATCCCTCTGGGACCAGGTGACAGCATGAGTGTATATACCCCCCCCCCCCCCCACACACACACACACGTGGGTGTGCACACGCACACACGCACGCATGACACACGCTACAGTCTATCCTTGTCAAATACCGTATAGCCTAAGTATAGCTCCGCATGCCTGATTTAAGAAGGCCAGTTTTTTGCCAGAAAGACACATGGGTCACCTTACAAGTCATCGGTGTGTGACTTCATTACAACCAGTTCTTGAAGCGAGTTCATTAAGCCAGGGTTTTGTCATTTCCTCTCTGGCACGGTGTGAACTGGGCGCTGGGCCTTGTGATTCTGACATGCAGTAAGCTCTTTGCTTACTAGAGCTTTGAATGTCAAAATGTCAAAAACGGCAACCGCAGCATCCGTATTCTGGGGAAAACGTTCGCATAAAACCTCAGATCTGCTTTTTTTCAGCGAAGCGAATTTAATGTAGAGCAAAAACTGAAAAGTCACTAGTATAGAGCCCTGAGGGACAACCAAGCATAGGGTTTAAGTGGCTAAGCATGTGAATGGGTGTTCTACTCTACTGTATGTGTTTAGTGTTGGCGGGTATAAAGGCCAATACATACTTCTTCGGACGTGCAAACTTTTCTTCAGAAAGGGTGCCGTTAAAACTACAAATTGAGGTTGTTCCGAACTTCTGACGGACGGTCTCAGAACGTTTTGTCGGAACTCGTGCACCGAGTTCGGAAAGCATATCCCAACCGCGGAAGCAGTTTTGCCTTCAACATGGGAAGGAGCATGCTTAAGTCCTATGATAAATTGATTTTGTAGGGCTTATGAACAGTGCGTATAATATATTGTTGCTGACGGGCAGAAACCTCTTATCTCCATATTTCAACTTTATATGTTTTTTCGTAAATGAATGCCCTACTTCGTCATATAAGAGTGTCACACAGTAGTAGTGAGAATAGCAGATCTACAAGCTCGTAGCTCGAGCTTCTAGATCAGCTATTTTCACTATTTCAAACCATTGTGTTTATAATAATAAAAAAGGAATGGTTTTGGACCTACAAGGTTTCCACTCCGACAGACAGCAATATTCAATGTCCTTCTATCGAGTGCAGATATAGCCATGAAACACTGATCGCTTAGCCTCGTTATAGCTTCCAGGGACAAGGTTGTCACCCCAACCCTGCCATGTGTGTGTGTGTGTGTGTGTGTGTGTGTGTGTGTGTGTGTGTGTGTGTGTGTGTGTGCGCGTGTGTGTGTGTGTGTGTGTGTGTGTGTGTGTGTGTGTGTGTGTGTGTGTGTGTGTGTGTGTGTGTGTGTGCGTGTGCGCGCGCGCGTGCGCATGTGTGGTCATGCTGAAAGGTAGGAATTAATCATGTCTATTGTCCATGAAGGAGTCATTTTAGTCCGAAGCGAACCCAAGGTTATCAATGCTCCTGTACTGTGGTGGTTTGGCCTTTATCATACACTACACACACGCATACACACTGTCACTGTCCCTTACTATCCCCCACACCTGGAGGCTACCATATCCCCGGACACCACACACACACACACACACACACACACACACACACACACACACACACACACACGCACACACACACAAGCACGCACGCACGCACACACAAAAGCCACAAAACCGGAACTTGACATTCCCCACCGGCCCTAAAAAACCCTCACCAGTGTCCCCACCACCCCACCCAGCCTCACCCTCTCCGCTGCATAATCAGAGTTGCCGAGCTAAGCAGAGTGAAAGCGCAGGAAAGACAGAGGGGCCGGCGCACCGTCCCACCCCTGTCCCCCCTCCTCCCTCGCCCCCCCCCTCGCCCCATTCAGAGCAGCCAGAGGGCCCGGCCGGGCCCCGAAAGCTCAGATTACACCTCACATAATGAGAGGCCTGGCTCAGCAAGCCTCTCGCTCCGCCTGCATGCAAACTCACTCACTGCGCGCACACACACACACACACACGTTTGGCTTTGTTGCTGAAGTCCTGTTCTGCTCTGTTCGGCCCTCTGACCGCTGCCGTGGCACATGCCGCCACAGCTGCTTTTATGTGTCCCTGTGTGTGTGTGTGTGTGTGTGTGTGTGTGTGTGTGTGTGTGTGTGTGTGTGTGTGTGTGTGTGTGTGTGTGTGTGGACTGCTGATGATGTCCACCGTTGCTTTCAAACACACTCCGCCTGCATGCAAACTCACACACACACACACACACACACACACAAGCGCGCACGCGCACGCGCACACACATTCACTATTATTGATATATTTGGTTCATTGTAATTTGCACTTTTCAATACTTAAGTATTTTTTAAAGCATGTACTTTTGAATACTTACAGAGCAACTTTCACTTGTGGATGAAGTATATAGGGTTTAACTTCAATTTATACTTAAGCTATTTGAAAATTGCCGATCGACAAGCTTGTAGATTCCCTATTTTTGAAACATTTAGATTTTTTTTTAAAATATTTTGAATAATTTAAACAAATCTATCTCTTAAAACAAATCTGACAAAATCTTTTCAAATGGGGGTCCGTGGTCAAACACTGTACATATCAATTTGGGACATCCTCCTTGACATTCAAGGCAATATTTCAGAAAGTCCAGATAAGAGCGAAGCACGCACATCCCAATACAAATTGTACAGGTGCTGAACAACAATACTATACGTGGAAACAAGTGACTAATAAAGTATTCAATCACACTGGAGAAGAAAGGGAAGTCTGGACTCAGCTCCCAGTAGAAAAACGTTATTTCAACCCAAACGGGTCTTGGGGTTGAAGCGTTGTCGAAATAAAGCGTTTCTACTGGGAGCTGAGACACAGTGTATGGACTTCCCCTTTCTTTGCCAGTGTTTGAGAATCGCTGCTTTACATAATAAGAACAAATATACTTTCTCAGCTCTTCTGTGACTCTTTCCAACTCTGCCGGGTAGCCGAGGTGCTGCGTGACTCACATGAGAAGCACAAGCAGGCCATCCATCTCTTCTGCTGTTCACACAGCCAGGCCACTTGAAAGCCACCACCTACTGCTAGTTGCACAGTGCCAGAGTCACAGTGCTACAAACAATAACCATTATACTGATGGCAGCAATGCACAACCCCAAGGGACCTTTGCAACACACACACGCACGCACGCACGCACGCACGCATGCACGATCAGAGATTTGCCCTACTGATGTTACGTCTTGTGACATCTAAATTCAATTAATCAATACATATAATGCACTGTAAATACACTGGATTTAGCAAGAGATGCAAATTCTCATCCTTAGTCCCCAACATAAAAACATACGCATACAATTCGTAAATTAAACAAACACACACGCGCACACACACACACACACACACACACACACACACACACACACACACACACACACACACACACACACACACACACACACACATTTTTTCCGCTGTTCAAGTTCGTATACAGATGACATATCTGTAGACATGATCTCTGATCGTATGGCTGTGATATTAGACCTCATCTCTCGAAACAGATCCTGCAATGTACATTGAGGATGAGTCAGCACTAAACACCCAAACACCACATTTGGATGGAGCGGGCTGAACATTTGCATATCGTTTGCAGTCGGGCAGAAACCTCTTATCTCCATATTTTTTGTGTTTTTTTGTAAATTAGTGCCCTACTTGATCATACTACAGTGTCACCCAAAAAGTAGCAGATCCACAAGCTCGAAACGTGGCGCGAGGCAACGTGTTTTGAGATTGTTGATCTGCTATTTTTGAATTTTGATCCTGAAAAGTAACAGATTTAGACAACTTGTGACTTTGTCACTTAGCAAGTGAGCGCGCGCGCGCGCGCACACACACACACACACACACACACACACACACACACACACACACACACACACACACACACACACACACACACACACACACACACACACACACACACACACACACACACACACACACACAGACAGACTCAACAGCTAGTCGCAAGTCACGGCACCTCTGTAATTTAATTCATGAATCCAAGAACATTATCCATTCTCTTTTGGACTGCTTCAGGACATCTGACAGTAGCTTATGCCTACCTAGTACTACTTACAAACGAGTTGGCAGATTTTGTAGCTTGGTAAAAGGTGCGAATGGGGCAGCCAATGTACTGTATCTATTGTTGTCGGAGGAGCAGAATATTTTTAAATCTTTCAGCAGCTAGCCTGGGCCAGAGCTCCATTGACTGGGCCATGGCCCGAGTGGCCCAACAGACGCTACGCTTCTGGCCCCCAGGGGTACATTTATTTTAAATATTTTTTTAACTGAATAGGTTCCCAGATTGGCTAATAGGGTAATACTTAATGTATATTCTACTCCGTTGTTGCATGCCGAAAACTGTTTTCGCACATAGTAAATCAGTGCGGTCTGGGTTGGCGGCTGAAAAGACGGCGCAGTAATGTGGCGTGACAGCTTGTCGAGTCAGAGTCAGCGGTGTTCCACCTCCCCAGGGAGGGGCTGCGGGGGGCCTTTATTGAAGCCAAGAGTTGGGAAGTCTCAGGGGAGACACTGTTATTAGCATAACCCTGCAGGGGCTCTCTCTCTCTCTCTGCAGGTATCTCCATACGAGGAGAGACAGAGAGAGAGAGACGAGGCGCTATGCAACGTCCTGACAGACCCTCTATGCAGTTCCAGGGGGTCCCCAGCAAAATGTGTTAATACAGCATCCACTTCTATCCATTTATATGTTGGCTATTCAAAAGTAGCAGAAATACAAGCTCACAGCGAGTGACTTCGTGCGAATCTTGAAAGTATTGGAAATTTGGATATATATATATATTTTTTTAAACATTAAGAATTCTCTTCTGGGGATCCGTGGCACGCACACACACACACACACACGCACACATGCACACACGCACACACGCACACACACTCTCTTGGCTTTTAAAGATAGAAGATATGCTAGTGCAGTTATCGGATTGACGTCAGTCAATCTGTGATGCACCAACTAGATACAGATACAATATTGGGCAAGTGTTTCAACCAATCCATGAAGCCGACAGACAGACAGACAGACAGACAGACAGACAGATTCCTGATTATAGATTAAGAAGAGAGAGAGGAGCAGACAGGAGTCATGAGTGGACTTGGCTAGAAGTGGGCCCTGCACAGCATAGCATTGCTTTGGTATGCCATGGCAGTGCCAATTATAAAGAGGAAGATGACATACATGGCACCCAAGGCCACCCTGTCCAGCAGATCAACGTGACACAGTACAGTGCAGTGCAACTCAAAACAACGCAGCACTAATTATACATGTACATTCATATATACCAGCTGTTCTCAAATGTTTTAATTTCAGGGACCCCATAACTCTGAGAGAACCAATGGAGAACCATTGGAACCAAATGAACCCGTAAGGGTCCATTTGGTTCCATTTGTACACTCTCAGAGTTACAGACCTGTTAAGGGTCCATTTGGATCCCACTTTCAGAACCACAGAGATAGATGATGATGATGACGATGATGATGATAATGACAGTACTCTAGCAGCACCGTAGCCGTGAGAGCCCTTTAATAGCGACCACAACGATGACAGCAACCTCACTGTGGCGATGAAGAAGACGACAGAGCGGCAGCGCCGACGTCAGTGGCTGAACATGACAACAACCAGGCTGACACTGCAAAGCGATCGCCATCAAACGCGGCCATTTTAAACTGCATAGCGCGTGTCTCCTCCTCCTCGCCGTCGACACGGTCGACCTCGGTATGGTGGAAGTGCTATTGTGTCAAGTCCCAGGATGAAAACATAATGGCGTCTGAAGGCCTTGAGCTGTTCCTCCCACCCGGCAATTCAGCCTCCATTCAGTCGTGCTCATGGTGGCCTGACAGCCAGGCATATAGATAGGCTGTGCTGTAATAGCTGGGTACACACACACACACACCGACACGCACGTCGTCGCCGCCACACAAATGCACACACACAGGCTGACACACACGCACAGGAGAGCACACACTGATATGTGTCGGGGCAGAAACCTAGCATATCCATATTGTCACCATTATTTGACAAGCTTGTTTTCTTCTCTCTTTTCTTTACATTTTAAAAGTGAAAGTGGTTAAGTGTCTGTAGGTTTTGTGAATATTTAACCAACAAATAATAACAACATTGGATCCACTGGAACGCAGGTTCTTTTTTTTCCATTTCCTGAAACGTAACTGTTTTGGACATACAAGGTTTCCACCCGACACAGACTATATGCTAACACAGGCGTACGCAGGCGAACACACACATAAACACACATAAACACACAGACATACACCACAGGCTTTCAGTGAACCACAGCATAAAGATCGTCATTTACCCTGCGTTCCCTTCCACAGGAAACTGTAGACACTGATTATACACTATTTGTGTGTGTGTGTGTGTGTGTGTGTGTGTGTGTGTGTGTGTGTGTGTGTGTGTGTGTGTGTGTGTGTGTGTGTGTGTGTGTGTGTGTGTGTGTGTGTGTGTGTGTGTGTGTGTGTGTGTGTGTGTGTGTGTGTGTGTGTGTTTTTGTGGCCAACACAAGAATTTTAGAGCAGAGAGCTATGCATTGTTATGGTGACCAAGGTCACGGTGTAACTGTGAAACACTGCAGACACCAGCAATCACACAGCACTGACTGCACAAGTCACTGCACAGACATTTTTATTTCTGCCACATCACTACCTGTTCTCCATCCATTCCCATACCACCTAAAGACACGCATACATATTATATGCATCTGTGGTGTTGTATGAATATTGCAAGAAATAACTCATAACCACCCTATACTTCAAAAGGTGATTTTTTAAGACAGAAAGAAAGAAAGAAAGAAAGAACTAGGTCCCACATCACACCCATCTTGGCGTGTTTACATTGCATACAATTCAACATTGGCGTAAACATACATTGCACTTTCCCGAACACATCGGTGACCAACTCTATCCTTACAACACTGGTGTATGTCATTCAGGTTTTCTGATCCCAGGTTTTTGGCCGTCACTCAGGCAAGACTAAGTAAGTAAGTAGGTCGGAGGTCGGTGGAGCTCAATACCTACTCAGCTCTCAGTACTCGGCGGTAGTTGCCGCACAACTTGGCGCACCCAAGCCATGCTACTCGTACGCTGAGTTGGCGGTGCCCGAGAATCGGGATCGAACCCATGACCTTGTGGTCGAGAGGTGAGTGCTGTACCGACTAGCTACCCGGACACTCAGGCTAGACTGAAAACTAAAGGTGATGGAGCCTCAAGACTATTTTATAGCCTACTCTATTGCATTGTGACGTATTGATTGGCTAATTTCGGTGTGCGACAGTGTTCAAAGACAGTGTACAAAGAAGTATACAGTAAATCAGGCTTTAAAAACAGTGGCTCCAACAGTATGAACTGAATTAAGATCTGTGAGCACTGACACCTACTGTATAAAAGACAGTTGTGACAGTTGTGTGTTGACTGTTGAGACTGGCGTCTGTGCAGTTCTCTGTATGTGTTCTTATGTACATTTGGTTTTCATTACTGTTTTGTTTGTTTTGTCAGCTTTTTAATGTTTGGGACACTGAACTGTAAAATGTTTTTTTTTTAAAGGTTTCAGTAAAATTACACTTTAGCTGAAGCTTGAGTTGAGTACTTGCCATGATATAACGTCAAATATTGGCAAGATATCTGATGACTAGAATTAGCCTGGAAACAAGACGAATCTGCCAGTGTGAAAAATAATTAGCCCAGTGTATTAGTCTGGCCATGCCAGGCTAATCCAGAATAGCCTTGCCACTAGTCTTTCATTGTAAATCTTACTATTTTAATTAGGAAGAAGCAGTGAAATGTTGTTGGGACATGTCCCGCAGATTGTGCTACATATAACGAAAAATATATTAGAGACATATCAAAACATTTTTAATACAATGGCAATAGTAAAACATATTATATACAATATACAGTGATAGGACATACTAATATTTAGGGACTTGTCTTACACAGGCACGTGTGCAGGAGGTTGACAGTTATATTTATACATTTTTAAATAAAATGCAGTGTTGGTTTTGTAATGTTAATGTCTGCTTTGTTTTCGTTCATTTCATTTCATTAATTTCGTGTGTGGTAAAAGTGGGACTCGCCATGAACTCAATGAGGAGAATATTTAACAGAGCAACTATTGATATGTGTGTCGTTCTGCTTTAACAGTGATAGTGTATTAACAAACTCTAGAAAAGTGCTGCTACGATACAAAGAAACTCTTTTCAAATTGTGGGTATCTAATTTTGGGAATTTAGGGTGGGTGACGGCTGATTTAAGCAATCACACCTGGCCTGATAGTCAAACTAATTATTAGACTGAGCTGGGGGTGATGACACACCTGTTGTGCATGGAGCTAATCGATGCAGGATAATCAGCCTTTCCCGCACACTCAGCAGTGAAGAAGAGCCTCTGTCAAGACTGTTTTGTCTGCTCTTGTTTTTAGTCAAGATTCATGATCCTCCTTATTCATTTGTGGCAACAACTACTTCTAATTTCACCAAAGGCATGGGCCATGGCAAGCAGTGTAATGCACTGAAGCAATAAGCCTCAAGACACTATGGTTTACAGTGAAATTAGAGTAGATAAGGGGCGTTGTTAGCCCTTCTAAACTCACAGTAAACCACAACCTCATGTGACTTATTGCTTTTATTAAACGGTTACCAAATATGGCATGAAGATCAGACATATCCCAATCAAAAAGTTTGAACACTACAATAATATTCTCTGCAAGCAAGTAGGCCCTGACTACCTTGACAATTGACTATGCAATGTTTGCATGTTGTTAATGTGCAGATGTGTGCATTGATATTTTGACTTGAACCTAACACCCCAAGCCTAATGTCAAACTGAGGGAACATGGGGCTGAGGGAACATAGACATTACACTTGGGCACAGAAAGTTTGTTTGTTGCTGTAAACTGCTGTAAGCTGCTGTAATTAACCACCAGGAATTCCAGAAATCGTTGTTTGCCCTCTACCGTTAAACCTGTTCACTGTATCCCAAACAATATTTACTCACAGCCCATTTTTATGGGTCCTGAGTAAAAATCAGTTTTACATTTTTTTTTAAAAATATATATATTTCAAAAGATTTTCACACAAAAAAAACTCAACAGAAAAAGGAAAAAATATTCAAAAGAATTTCAGAAATTAAAATAAGCAAATATATTTTGAAAAATTAAGAAATAGTGAAAATAGCTGATTCAAATCAGATTCACATTTTTTTTAAAATAGGGCTTAACTTCACAATTGTTTTTGTGTTTGTTTGGGTCCCGCAACACCAAATTTATCTCTTGGCTGTCGAGCTGAAAAAGCTCAGGAAACACACTGCTGCTAACAGGGAAGAAAAAAATAAAAACACGACAGATGACTTGGTGAGACATGGGACGAGAAACAGATGACACTGAAAGACAACTGATACCAGGCCCCCCGCATCTGTTCCACTGACAGGCCGCTCCTAACATAGAGCGCTGTCCTGTCCCATGTCGAAAGACGCAGCCTGATCTGTTATTTCAATCAGTGCCAGACAGACGGCCTCAGAGACGTGCAGACTGATATTTAAAGGTGACATCTGACGATGCTTGTTCGCACAGTCAGCTGCTGCAAGGCCCCGGCGTGGGCACACATGTCAGGAGGAATGGCTGCATTGCTGCAACCTCAGATATAGATATATGACATGGACACACAGTCGATACAGGCCATATTGCCGTTGTCGGGCAGGAACCCTGTATCTCCATATTTCAACCTGTTACAGTATGTTTAGTCCATCCCCCCATGCTAATTAATGCCCTTAGTTCGTCCTACAAAAGTTGTCGGGCATAAGTACCGAGCATCTACAAGCGCACAGTGCGTCACTATTAGAAACATTTTGAAAGTGAAACTGCAAATGGACCCTTGCAGTTCTGTAACTCTGCAAAATAAATGGAACCAATTTGTATGTAATGACTTTTGGGTCCATTTGGTTCCATTTGTACACTCTCAGAGTTAAGGGGAGCCTTTAAATTAAAATATTTGAGAACCACTGGCATATATGAATATTGAATACACATGCACAATTAGTGCTGTGTTGTTTTGAGTTGCACCGTACTGAGTCACGTTGATCTGCTTGGGTGCCATGTATGTCATCTTCCTCTTTATAATGGGCATGCTGCCATGGCATGCCAAGCTATGCTATGCTGTGCAGGGCCAACTTCTAGCCAAGTCCACTCATGACTCTTGTCTTCTGCTCCTCTCTCTCTCTCTCTCTCTCTCTCTCTCTCTCTGTCTCTGTCTCTGTCTCTGTCTCTGTCTCTCTCTCTCTCTCTCTCTCTCTCTCTCTCTCTCTCTCTCTCTCTCTCTCTCTCTCTCTCTCTCTCAATTTAATTTTCCTTCCCTTCCTTGGTGACCCTCTACTGTTCTACCCCTCCACCCCATATCTCTCTCTCACCCCCCCCCCCCCCCTTCTCTCGTTTCCTTCCCCCTGTGCTGCCAACAGTATGTTCTTCCATGGTGTAGGACTGAAATAGAGGGAGAAGGGAGTGGGGCTGCACACTCAGAAGAAGTGATCCACTGCAGCTACAGCTAAGAATAGGGCCACATGCTTCCTAATGCAGAGAGACAGACTAGTCATTCTGACAGCACAACTCACTGAGAGAACCAGCTGGAATCTGGACAAATAAAGTATACTGTAGACAGAGCAACTACTGCTTTACACCAGAAGCTGCATAGCCTGTCCCATTACTGGTTGAGTTATACTGTAGGTGTTTTTGGAAACTTACAGGTGCAGTAAGTGATATTCTTTTGCTAAAATAAGTGTTAAATAGCTCTATATTGTGATAGCATTCATTGCTATAGACGGTGTTTGTTCAGTAACATGGCTCCCCCCGGCTCAACTGATCGTTAGAGAAAATGCATTTTCAGGTTGGGATACAGATTGTATCCAATCAGGAGAGAGAACTCATACAGGATACAGGATAAACAAGTGGAATTGGGTATTCTCTCCTGATTGGATGAAATTGGCAACCCAATCAAAAAATAAATTCTGCTGAAGACCAGTGTTAACTTACTGAACAAACACTCTATAGCAATGATTACTCTCTGAATACCTTTTAACAAAAAAATATTTATGCTTCATGACCTGGTGTCCCCCAGCCCATGGGGATTGTACTGAGATCGTGGATCTGCTATTTTCACAGAATGTTTGCCTATGGTGACATGCCCAGAATAGGGACACTATAGGGTTCATGAAGTTAGACCCGTAAGAGGCCATTTGGGTACCCCTCAAGGAAACATCAGGGTACCTGGACCACACTTTGAGACCCACTGGTGTAGCCAGTGAGCCAGCATCCACAATATCAGCACCCTAACTCTGTTTGACCAGAGTGGGTACATCCACACATGAGCGTATGCTGACGGCAAACGCTACGCTTACGCTACGCTAGCCCCGTACACACCCATGTTATAGGAAAAACCGGACCGGAACTTCCGGTTTCTAACTTAACATGGGTGTGTACGGGGCTAGCGTAGCGTTTGCCGTCAGCATACGCTCATGTGTGGATGTACCCAAAGGAACACAGCCTTCATTAGTATCATTGGTAACACCTGTGAAGGAAGTAAGGAAGCGGCCCAATTTCTTTCCAATATGGCTGCTACTGTAGCTGTGCATGGAGCCTATTCTAATGTGCTTGTGGGGAGAGATAGGACCTTTATTGATTCCCCGTGAGGGAAATTCAGTCAACAAAGACAGCACAGCGGTTAAGGCCAGACCTAGCCGGTTGAGTGTCTAAACGGAAGTACCGGATTTTTGCGGTAGTACCGCCCAAGGAAATTCCGTTGACGCTTTAAATATCTGTTTACATTCTCTGTGAATGAAACAAGTGTTGTGATTGGTCGAAAAGAACCGGGGGAAAGAATAGAATAATACACATCCTTCTCTCTCTCTCTCTCTCTCTCTCTCTCTCTCTCTCTCTCTCTCTCTCTCTCTCTCTCTCTCTCTCTCTCTCTCTCTCTCTCTCTCTCTCTCTCTCTCTCTCTCTCCTTCATTTTCTCTGTGTGGTCAGACTTTGGGCTGACAGGAATCCAAAGCTCTAAATCTAAGCAGACAGTGACCATTTGACATGTGACCGGCTGGACACTTTAGGCTCATGCTTATAATGGGAGAGAAAGGCAAAGGGAAATGTTTCACATAGAAAAATAATGCTTCTTAAAAGGTTCTTTAAAATGCTATATTTCCACAAGGAACCATCATCTTATGGAGTGGATGGTTCTTCATGTAGCTCATATGGTTCTAAAGAAGTAGAACCTTTGTTTTTGTCAAAGTTCTTTGAGGAAGAGGCTCCAGTGTCATCTTAGGGAAGAGGAATAAGTCCTTCCTCTTTCTCACTCGCTCTTCAATCTCCATGGGGAGAGGGTAAAAATGGACCCCAGTGGATCCAGCCACTTGGATATCTTTCTCTCTTTCTCTCTGTCTCCCTGTACGCAGCTTACTCCATCACTCCCTACACTATCTCCATCACTCTTCCTTATCCTCCTCTGTGCACTCTATCCCTCCATCTAGCCCCCCCCCCCCCCCCGTTCTATTCTGTCCTACCTCTAACTTTCCATCTGTGATGAATAGTAACAAAGTACATTTACTTAAGTACTTTTTTCTTTTGTACTTTACTTGAGTGTTTGTGTTTTTGGATACTTTTAACTCCACTACATTTCAAAGACAAATATTGTAATTGCACAGGAGTATCTATACTTGGACTCAAGTACTGGAGTTGAGTACTTTGCCCACCACCGCTTTCAATCTCTCTCTCTCTCTCTCCATCTCTCTGTCTCTCTCTATCTCTCTCTCTCCGCTATCTGGCCTGGCTGCTGATGTCGGCAGTAGCGGTGGAGCGCAGCCAAGAGCTGCCTTAAATCACACCGCCTTGTAATGAAACACACACACACACACACACACACACACACACACACACACACACACACACACACACACACACACACACACACACACACACACACACACACACACACACACACACACACACACACACACGTGAAAATGCAGAGACGCACGTGACATCTACGAGCATGCACGCACGCACATGCGCGCACACACACACACACACACACACACACACACACACACACACACACACACACACACACACACACACACACACACACACACACACACACACACACACACACACACACACACACACACACACAGTTTAACAATTTATTTATGTCCACACACAGGGAAAGCATACAGGGACACAAATATTTTAGGTGCAGTAAAGGTTACATTCACAAACTCATGGATATATGTCCTCATGATACAACACGCGTGAAACTCAGCTCTCCATGGGCACAAGTAGCGGCGGCGCTGCCATACATGGCAGCAGAGACAGCACAATACTTGTGCCAGCCTTTCTGTCTCGTCTTTGGGCATCCCAAGTTGTCGAAACCCTCCAACAACCAGTCCGTGGGTATGTCATAGACTGGATCACCAGAGGAAACAAAGTTCTTAGTCGTGCACTGCTGCTTGGTGTTAATGCGCTCTCTGTTGTTGTTCTCATGGGCCTGGAAGTCCCACCTGGCCGTTAGGTAGCATCGGCTGGTGGTAGATTCCACCGGTGAGAAGTGCCTTCTTGTATGCAAGCTACATTGTCCACAGAAGTTGCAAATGCATCCACTGCACCTACTACATTGGCGTTGGTAGTTACAACGGGGCAGTTTAACGTCATGCCCAGGACACACACCCACACACACACACACACACACACACACACACACACACACACACACACACACACACACACACACACACACACACACACACACACACACACACACACACACACGTCCACTACATACAGTACATGTGCACACACAACAATCACTCACTCACTCACTCACTCACTAGAACTAGTCCATAACCGGCATTTCCACACACTGTCTGTCCGGGCTATGGGACCGCACACCACGACCACAGATCCCATAGCCTGCGAGGACCGTTCACAAAAACGGCATTAACCGGTTTAAATTTGGGAAAAGTAAAAAGTGCCTGTGTTGAAGTCCAGGTCGATTGGTCAACCCATTGATGGAGAAAAATGCGGATCAGACAGAATGACGGACACTCGGAGTTGGACAGACAGAGGTTCCTTCATTTCATAGGATAGGCCTACTCTGGCTGTGTAAAACCTTTGCCATTTCACTGAAGGAATTCCAGAATTAATTATACTCAGGTCCAGTGGGTCTGGTCCACTTTCTATTACGTTTTTTTCAACATGTGGTCCGGGGACCACATGTTCCCCTTGTTATCTGTCAGGGACCGAGGTGTTTGTCAGTCAACACCTCCCACAGAACTGGTAACTCAAAAAAAACTCAGTCAAATCAAAGGCCAATAAACTCATAGAAAAACAAATAATAATTGATGTCATTTCAACTTGTTGATAATGTCCAACTGAAAATAAACACACTAAATATATAAACCAAAAGGAAGAGTTACCATACATTATAGTCTCTATGTGTGGCTGCTGAGTCAGCCATCACATTATCCATGTTACCCCTCATGGGTATGTAACTGAGAGTAATGGAAGTTTGGGTTCCGGGTTAACACCAAGTTTATCTTTTGGGTCTCGCGCTGAAAGGTTTGAGAACCAGCGTCTTATAATTCACAATGTATTGATTCTAAAGGCCGGTCCAAACCCATGCATATTCCGGTACGAACTCTTCATTTCTTTCTTTCCCTCCTCGTATGTGTTGCCCGAGACGTAGCTCGTAGGATACATTTAGCAGGATTTGAGTGTGTTCGCCGAAGGACTCCCTGTAATTATGAGTGTGCTAATTAAAGCGAGCCCTACGGTTGACAAATTACAGTGGAATTGGAACGGTACACAACCTGGCAAATGAACTCTCCAATCTAGCAGTTCCATTTCCTCCCCTTCCTTCTTGTAGTGTGTGTCTGTGTATGGCCACATGCAGAGCAGAGCCCGCCAGGCTCGCTCATGACCAGTGGTGGACAGTAACTAAGTAAAGTACATTTACTTGAGTACTATACTTAAATATATTATGAATTAACCACTTAAGCCCTATTTCAAATAGTGATTTTTTTTGTAATTTGGGGGTTAATGTTCAAAATGTCAATACAGCGGTGACATAAGAAAAACTTTGTAATTTATACTTTTGAATACTTGAGTATTTACATAAGTATATATATTTTGTCCGCCACTGCACATGACCCTGCCAGTAATCCTATGCGATGGCTGACAGCACAGCGCAGCTCAATACATCACACTGTGGGATTGATGTTTTATGGGCCTCCCCCCCCGGGCCTGCTTGCTTGATTTATACTTAGCTGTGCACCGGTGCTGTGAGGTTGTAGATCTGCTATTTTCAGTGTGCGACACCCAACCAAGTATAAAGGGCCATTCACACCAAGCAGGATAACAGATCATTAAGTCAGCGTCCACACTGAAGAACGATAAAGCTATGTGAACAGTGCATCTTTTGCAATACAAGGCCAAATCAAGTAATTCTTAAACTATTCAACCAAATCATCCGGTAAATGCCTCTGTTTTCCTGGCCTCTTAGTCTTTTGTCAACCATATCAGTTAATTATTCTTCAGGTAAAACTGATTGTTCTTGGCAAGTTGCTGAACAGCATAGTTAACTTGGCAAAACATAGAGGCGGGGAAAAAACAGATGGAGAGACAGTCAGACAGAGAGACAGATAGACAGGTTTAAAGAGATAGAGCGATAAGCAGTGTGACCACGTTATTGCCATGCAGAGCTAACCTAACCGTCCCAAACACCGTTTAGCATATGCGTGCGTCAGCAAGATACATGATGACTAAAGCTCCCACGGCTGGGAAGGACGGGGAACGCTGGAATTGCTTCGAAAAGTTACCGGGGAAAATGTCACATATAGGTTTACTCATGGCGCTAAATAGCGGATCGACAAGCTCAAAATGTGTCGCTTTCGCGCCACGCTTCGAGCTTGTAGATCTGCTATTTTTGATACTTTTGTGAGACGCTATGGATTATGATCAAGTCATTTACCATAAAATGTAATAAAAATGGAGATAAGAGATTCCTGCCCAACAGCGACAATATGCAGGTTATAATGGTTCCCCCATGCTATGGGTTGGGAAAAGCCCCGGTCGGCGGTTGCAATTAGTGGTCAGCGAAAGGTACACACGATACCGAGGCTGTGCTCGGGTGTCAGCTGGGGTTAAATGGCTGCCACCACCAGACCAGAGCACACTGGCACTTACATGACTGTCTGTAGATGTCTGCTGTTGACGCATGCTGGCCTTAAGGCTGTATGGTTTGTAATTATGGGCTCGGCTTAAAGATGGGGGGGTAATTAGATGCCAACATTGCCTGTTTATCTGCCATGTGCTAAAGCAGTGGTTTGTCAAAATGTCTCATGCCCACCTTACTGTGGTCTTTTATCTTAACCACTTAAACCAGGGGTCTTCAACAGGGGGTCTCAGAGTTACTCCAAATCTTTGTGATAGTTTTTTTTTTCTTGACGAAAATAGCAGATCTACAAGCACACAACACCTCGCGCGAGGTTTGGTGTAGAAGGAAAAAAGAGCAGATCAAGTACAGAGCCAACGATCAAGATGACTAAGTATTGAGGGTTTAAGTGCAATAAACAAAAAAACATTGGTTCACACAACAACACTGATGAAATCTATGTAAAGGTTTAAAGTGAAACACAATTGTATACATTACAGTATGTAGAGGGGGTCCCTGCTTCATCTCTCTCTCAGCTAGGGGGTCCTTTGCCTGAAAAGGTTGAAGACCCCTGACTTAAACCCTTAGAACCCTTAGAAAACTGGACCTTAGTTGGCTCTGTACTTGGACCGTCCCCCCCCCCCCCCCCAGTCTACACCAAATCTCTTCGCCAAAAATAGCAGATCTATAAGCTCACAGAGGTGACATGCTTGTAGATCTGCTATGTTTGGCTAATGTTCTCCCCCATGGATACTGGGGTTCAAGTGGTTAAAATTGTGCCTCCTTGATACATTAATGTAATTGCTTCTTGGTAAGTTAATAAAGAATGTACAGTTATTTATGCAGTGCTTGATGCAGTAAATCATGACAGTCAATTTTCATTATGCCTCCAGTCAATCGTACAGAACGCCTCAACAGAAAAGTGTTTATTTATGAGCAACATTAATGAGGTTGCATGTATCCAAGAGGTCCCAAGTACCTGTATATAGTGCACTTTAAACCAATACTATACAGTCATTTTAAAAATATATATTATTAATTAAAGCAAGGCATAATGTTTTATATAACAAAACATAACATAAGATAACAAAACAATGAATGTGGTTTCCCCCCAAAAAATGTCCCGTCTACCAAAACAAACAGTGAAAACACCAAAATACAGCGAGAGGGGCAATGTGTTTCGGCAGGTAAACACCCCCAGTGGCTGATAACTGCTGGTATAGAGGGAAATAATGTACCTGTATTTGTATTTTTATTTGTATGTACCGGTAAACACAGGGTAAAGTTACATACTATGCCTTTAAGTTCTTGAACTACACTACTATGTTTTACTGTGTCACTGTGTCGGTGTTGGTCACACAGCTGATGCGGTTGTGAAACAGGTGGGAGATACACAGGAAATGGATTGAAAGGTGATGTAAATCAGTGGTTCTGAAACATTTGGACCCCCAAAATAATATGTATTTGGCCGTGGACCCCCATCTTAAAATATTTTGTGCCATGGACCCCCGGAATAGAAGATTTGTGTTAAAGAATGCTGTGTCAAAAATGTCCCAAAGAAATTTCCAATTTGTGACTTGCTGTGAAGTGACAGGATTTGAGCTTGTAGATCTGCTACAGTATGTTTGAATGGCCAACATATAAATGGATAAAGTGTTTAAAATGATTGTGATGCTGTTTAACTAATTTGGCTGAGGTAACCCCCTGGAATCCCCCCAAGGACCCCTGGGGGTCCCGGGACCCCACTTTGAGAACCACTGACTTAAAACAGTAAGTAAGTACCACTCAGTTCCAAGAGGAGCTGCTATTGTGACAGACTTGATGAAGAAATACCCAACAAAGAAAAAACTATGTGCAAGAAACCAGAGGTCATGCAGGCTCCACAGCAGCCTTGGACCTTAAGTTCAACTCGGTTTCCTGTCCATGTAACTTTGGTTGTGCATCTGTAATTTGACAACCGTGCCTGGAATATTGTCTCCCTTGTTGCCTAATTTATGCTCTTACATTATAGGCCAGGTTCCTCCCCTCAGGCTCAGTAAATACATCTTCAGGAGAGAAATCTCACTCAAATCAAGGAGCTTTGTTTCCTTGACAACGCATCGTCTCTGTCGGGTGGAAACCGAAATGTCCAAAACTGTTAATTGTGAGGATTCAAATTCAAAAGTAGCAGATCTACAAGCTCAAAACGCGTCGCTTAGCGCCGCGTTAATTTACAAAAAAAAACACAAAAAGTTACAATATGGAGATAAGAGGTTTCTGCCCGACAGCAACGAGTGTGTGTGTGTGTGTGTGTGTGTGTGTGTGTGTGTGTGTGTGTGTGTGTGTGTGTGTGTGTGTGTGTGTGTGTGTGTGTGTGTGTCTTTGCCTTTTGCTCTGTCTGTACAGTATGTTGGATCTCTGATGCCTCTCTATCTGTCTCTTTGTCTCTTGGTTTGTCTGTGTGTTGGCTCTGTGATGCTGGTTTCTCTCTCTCTCTCTCTCTCTCTCTCTCTCTCTCTCTCTCTCTCTCTCTCTCTCTCTCTCTCTCTCTCTGTGTTGGCTCTGTGATGCTGGTCTGCTTGTCTCTGCTCTTGTGTTTACATGCTGCAGCCTCTCAGCAGGCTATTCCTAACGATCGTGGTCCAGCCAGGATGACTCACACACTACTGTGCACTGGGATGCATCCATGTGTGTGTGTGTGTGTGTGCGTGCGTGCGTGCGTGCGTGTGTGTGTGTGTGCGCGCGTGTACGTGTACGTGTGCGTGCGCGTGTGCGTGCGTGTGTAATGGAGTCATTGTGGTTACGTGAGAAAGAGACAGAGAGAGAGAGAGGAGAGAGAGAGCAAGAGAGAGAGAGAGACTCCAAATATGTCTTTATCCTCCCCTCAAATATCTCTCCATCCTTACTGCAGTGAAACACATCTGAATAATTCCACTGGTGCTCTTATGCAATGCTAACCACCCACACACGCACACGCACACACACACACACACACACACACACACACACACACACACACACACACACACACACACACACACACACACACACACACACACACACACACACACTAGCCTAGAGCATCCTTACAGTATAGGAGGGGAGAGACATCGTACTGTGTGTACTATACACAAATGCAAGAGAATTTACAACTTGAACCACTGCGTCCCTATTCTGGGGCGAGCATTCGCCAAAAATGAGCTTGTAGATCTGCAGTTTTTGGCGGAGCGATTTGGAGTAGACGGAAAGAACTGCCCAAAGTTCAGTTGTAACTATCAGGTCCGTTTTACTAAGACTAGACTCACTAGGGTTCAAGTGGTTAAGTAAGAAATATCATCAAATCCAGTCACACTGGAGGTGGTTAGAGAAGGCAGATCACCGTCAGCTGATGCTTCATACGCATATGAGTAAAATCGCCGTCATCATTATTATCATAGTTTTTGGAACACAGTTCTTATAGGATGTGATGTTAAAAAGTCTATGGGATTTCCCTCACACAGGCGGCGTGTTTTTTTGTTTTTTTACCTCAGGATTCTGTACTCTATTCAGAGTGTGCGTACAAAGTCTTGCCGTTCCGCCATGGACATTCTGCAAGTGTAACCTTGTGTCACCAGACTTTCCATCACGGAGGAAAGCCTGATGTCATTCGTTCCAAACTGGCCCATGTGATCCGTTTTTTTAAAAAAAAGAAAAAATAATTGTGTTCCGGTGGTTGGTTCCGGTTGGCGTCGCATTGTTTTTTGTTAACCACATGATGCGAATCAATTAGTTTAGTCGCACTAGTCACGCCACGAGAATAAAAGATGGACATACCAAACGATTATTATACCAAAAGAAACTAAACGATTACACCGAACTAAACCATTTCTAAAGTATAGGGAATCATTTTGGAGGTGCACAGTGCCGGAGGTTCTGGTTGTGGGTTCCGGCTGTTCCGATGTAAAGTTACTTCCGCTCCGACCGGATCAGAAACCCTAAAAGTGTATTGATCCAAGTGTATGTTAAGCCTTCTGTGGGACTATGCTGCCATGGCCTCCCATGTGATCTGGTTAGGATTCCTGGTTTTCACCCAGGCAGCCCGGGTTGGACAGACTCCAGGTATGGGAACAACTCTTTTTTTACGGGGCGGTCGTAGCTGAATGGTTAGAAAGCCCGCCTGGGAAAGGAGGTTCAATTCCAGCCCTTAGTAAAGTGTAGAAATGTCAAAGTGAGCAAGACACTTAATAGCTCCCTGAGCGCTTCACCCCTACGGCTGGCAGTGGTGGAAAGTAACTAAGTACTGTACTTTTGAGGTATTTTTACTTAACTGGAGTATTTCCAAATTTCTGTCCACTACATCTCAGAGGAAAATATTGTACTTTTACTCCACTACAGTTATATGAAAAGTTTAGTTAGTTGTTACTTTGTAGATTTTTTTTTTTTTTTTTGGGGGGGGGGCTTTTATGCTTTTATTTGGACAGGACAGTAGGCTGACAGGACATTGGGAGAAAGATAGGGGGGAGACATACAGCAAAGGTCGTCAGGAACGGGAGTCAAACCCACGACACGCTGTCATGCTGTATTACCAGCTTATGTGGTATGCACCTGGACCGCTAGGCTAGCTAGCGGACGCCCCTACTTTGTAGATTTTGATTTTGATTATTACAAAACATACATTACCCACTTCAGCCCTGTATACATTTCGGGCATTTGAAAATATCAGATCTACAAGCTCACAATGCGTCGCATCGCGACACATTGTGAGCTTGTAGATCTGATATTTTCAAAAGATTTGTATACATTTGAAAACTTGTGAAATGGGACATTCTGCATAATGAGGGAGCATTCTGCATGGAGAGGGAGCCTGCAGCACATTAGCACATATCAAGTGCAATGTAATCCATAAATACATTTCACAGCAACTGTGACCTCTTTAACCTGTATAGTGATCCTACTCTTGTTAAACATGAGAGTATCACGCTGATTAAAGGTAAATAACACAGTCGTGTAAACGTTCAAGTAAGAATATGTCACCAATGAATAGCACACTATGCTCTCCTGAGGTCAATTGGCTCTAACAAATCAATTTGTTCTCAATCAATCAATCAATCAATCAATCAATCATGAGCCGCTTCATAGAGCATTTTTGGCTAATGTTCCCCCCAGAATATTGATGCTGGGGGGAACATTAGCCAAAAATAGCAGATCTACAACCTCCCAACGCGTTGCGTGTTTGAAATTGTATGTCTGCTGAAAAAAGCAGTCCGAGTACAGCCAACTCAGGTCCTAAGACTATAGTGGGTTTAAGTGGTTATAGGTAATCAACTGCTGCCGTGTAATGAATTGCCTTATTTGAGCCCATGTTTGCTTCATAAGCCTGTGTATCTTACATTACAATACAAAACTATATTAATCCCCACAGTAGGATTAATTCAAGGACCAGGAGGAGAATTAAGGCAGGCAAGCTCTGCATGCAAGTAAAGTAATGCTGTATTTTAGAATAACATTTATTTTCTTTCCTTTTCAGCAGGATTAACCAGTTTAGGATCATTACCTTCCTCCTGCAGGCAGGCAGGCAAACAAACCGTGTGTGTGTGTGTGTGTGTGTGTGTGTGTGTGTGTGTGTGTGTGTGTGTGTGTGTGTGTGTGTGTGTGTGTGTGTGTGTGTGTGTGTGTGTGTGTGTGTGTGTGTGTGTGTGCGCGTGTGTGCGTGTGTGTGCGTGCGTGCGTGTGTGTGTGTGATGCTATTGCTATTTCCATCGTTCATATTTCACTTCCTGTGAGGAAGTTGTTAAAACTATGAATCTCATCTCACACCAAAGTGCCTCTTTATGGCTGCCTTAAGCTCCCCAAAGCTATTTGCATCTCTGAACTGTAAGCCACCAATAAAGTGGAAATGAATCTAACAATATATAGTTGTGGTCTCTAGATCCGTCCTTTTCAGGCCATGACCCCCCAAACTTGGAATTGTAGGAGTTGAGGCATTCAATTTAGTTTGACTCTGTTCCACAGATGTTTGCCTTTTCTTAGTATAATATTTGACAATTTGGACAATGTTTGACAACTGTTCATAGTATAATTTAGTTTTACGTTTTTGTACTTTTGACGCAGTAATGGTCTTATTATTATCATTGTGTGTATTTATGTGCAGATACCCTGTATAAACGTATATTGTATGTTGTTACTGTTGAGTGAGAAAACAATGTTGCACACTAAAAATAGCCGATCTACAAGCTCAGAACGCATTTGACGGGTTGTATGAATTAAAGGCCAAAACCTTCTCCTGCTGACTTCGGAAGGACTTCCGGTTCGGACAGGCTTTCCAAACTATAGTTCGGAGTGTCAGGACATCTGGAGGTGCACGAGTTCTTACAAAACGTTCTGAGACCGCCTATCAGAAGTTCAGAAAGATTTTCAGTTACATCAACTCCCTTTCCGAAGAAAGGTTTGGACGTCGGCAGGAGCATGTTGGCCTTTTGTTGATCCCACGGGTGGGAATTCAGGCGCCAGAGACAGCACAGCAAGGTTATAATAGTTTTGGAGTTATAGTTGTAATGTTTAGAGTGGATTTGCTAGTTTTTTTTTTTTTTTTTTTTAATGCTAGCAGTTTTAGTCAGTTTTTATTAGTTTTAGTGTTAGTTTTTTTTATACTTTGGGTTATTTGTCAGGTGCAGGATTGAAAAGGTAAGTATTGTGTGTTAAAAATGTATTCAGTTACAGATGAACCACCAACCATCCACAAACGTAAACTAACTAATTTTGTCTATAATTTCAATTCGTTTTAGTTAGTTTTGTAAACACACAATACAGTTTCCGCTATTTTTTAGTTAGTTCAGTTAACGAAAATGTTTTTCCAATTTTAGTTTTTGTTATTTCGTTTCGTTAACTATAACAACCTTGCAGCACAGCAGTTTAAATTACAGATACAGGGCTTTAGAAGTACCAGTAAGATGCAATCATAGGAAGAGTGACATCACAATAAAAACACTATATCAAGTATACATCAATTCTACAAATGTACACACTCTGCCTACACAATCTAAAGGATACAAATGTATACACCCTATACAGTCATCATGCCTGATGCAGAACAAGAAAGAAAGCGTAGTTTATCTGCTCAAGGGTACATACAATACCAGAGCTAAGAGGGGAGGGAGGAAAAGAGGGCTTTTATTCAGGGGCAGTTGAAACATGCAGACAATTAGCAATGACCTTGAAAATACAGTACAGGATGTATAGAGAATTTCAAACGGCAGATAAAGGAGCTGGCGGACCACAGCTTATAGAGGTCATCTCTTTACATAAGACCACGACATGAGGTTTTTAATCTTCATTCGTTTTTGTAGACATGTTGTCTTCAGTATCTTCAGAATGAGAAGGAACAATTTCTTTAAACGTTTAAACAGTTAGCTAACGCAAATAATATGTTCTCACATTCACACATGCAAATCATTTTATAGAATGGCTATCCCGCATGGAAATGGATGTAAACGGAAGCCGGGGGCTCGACAGGGAGTCCCATTTGCATAAAGAAACATGCATGTGTCAGCAGGTTATGTCAGCTCAGCAGGAAGGTCAGCCCCCCAAAAGAAGCCGGCGTTTGGAGGAAAGATGCACGTCTGACCGCCTGTGTTCAAGTTCTACTGTACCCATCTAACGCTGTGACGCTGTGACGCGTTGTGAGCTTGTAGATCTGCTATTTTTAAAGTGTAACTCAGGCTTAAAAGGTGGCCGTAGCCGGAGAGGCCGTCTGGGAACTGGACCGGCTGCAGATTCGACCCTCAGGTCGCAGAGTCAACGTGTCCCCAAGTAAGATACTTAACCCCTAACAGCTGAGCCATCTGAGCAGCCATCTGCTGTGTAAATGCAGAATAGAAATTTCCCCTGCCCCCGGGCAATCCTGGACAGTTTGTGTGCGTTCACAAACGCATGCAGTAAGGCTGCTGGGCAATTCACCGAAGATATATCGAAACCGACATTTAGATACATTAAAGTTAATCCAATAATCAAGAAGAGTGTTTCTCTTTTCTTATATACTGTATCAACGAATGCCATAAAAAAATATTTTAATAGTAGAGCTGCGTAGTTCACCCTTGAACCTTGACCTTTGACTTAAAATAACTGCAAATGACGGAAATGTTAAGATAAAATGTATGTTGAAATAGCACCTGGAATTTTGAGTCTTCTTTTTGTTCGACTTTTGTCAGTTTAAAGAGCAACTACAAAACACAGGATAGACTTCAAGCAAAAATGTGAAAGATGTACACGTGAGAGAAAGTGAAAACGGGGAACTCTCTCTCTCTCTGTGTGTGTGTGCGCGTGCATGTGTGCATGTGTGCGTGTGTGTGTGTGTGTGCATACACGTGCGTGTTTGGATGGTTGGGATTCCAGAGTCCTGAGTCAGACAGAGCAGCTCCAGCTGTAGCAGTCCCTGGCAGTACATTCCCAGGGACGTTCTAACAGGTTTACTGTACCAATACTCTTACTGTACCAATATATCTCTCTCTCTCTCTCTCTCTCTCTCTCTCTCTCTCTCTCTCTCTCTCTCTCTCTCTCTCTCTCTCTCTCTCTCTCTCTCTCTCTCTCTCTCTCTCTCTCTCTCTCTCTCTCTAGCAAAATTATGCAAGTATTCCATGTGTGTCCTATAAAATGCAGTCTGCCAATGTAACCACATGAACCATAGTGTCCATAATCTGGACATGTCATAAAAGGCGAATATGCTGCTAAAATAGCCAATCTACAAGCTTACATGTGAGGCGTTCTGGCACTCCACAGGGGAGCATACTCGGTCCATTTCTCTACTACACGCTCTGACTGTCAAATCCCAACCACCACTACCCACTACTTCAAAATGTGCACATGACACAGCCGTCCTCGCACTGAACAATAACAATGACTCTCTCTGCCTATCAACATTCCAAATCCCATTTTAGCATACTAGATTTTCAGGCCGCCTTAAAATCCAGAGTTATGGCCATTTGAAATGTTAGAAACTGTAGCATGCTGGGAACTGGAGTTATGGCTGTTTAAACCCTTTAGCACATCTCAAAGACTAAAGAACTGCTCATTAGCCGCCCAAATCACTGATCCTTCCCTTCATTCTCACCATCAGAGGAGAGAAGGTACTAGAAGTGGTGAAGTCTTTCAGATACCTTGGCATTACTCTGGACAATAACCACAGCTCCAAACATCATGGCCTATGTCACACTGGGGGTCCTTGAAATTAAAAGCACCATTAAATGCACCATTTTACTATTTACCATGAAAGGCTTGTTTCAGCAAGAGCTTTGTTCCCACAGCCATATACAGGCTTTAAATAAGTAATATCCTCCTTACAGTTACAAAAACCCAGTCTGTGGTGTGTAGAGTGTCAATCCATGACTTTGTCTGTATTGTGTGACCCCTGTAATTAAGTGTTCCTGTAATTCCTGTATTTTCTTTAATTCTGTACAATTATGTACAGAACCTACATATATTTTTTTTACCTACTGTGGAAAAGAATTTCCTCTTTTTGGACAAATTATCTATAAAGAAATGTGTCTTTATCCAAAGTGCTTTGCAATGTGCATTATATTCACTCATTCACACACCGATGACGGAGTATCTATGTATCTATCTATCTATCTATCTATCTATCTATCTATCTATCTATCTATCTATCTATCTCACAAAACATTGCTGTGAGGCAGAAACCTTGTATCACCATATTTAAATTTGTTATGTTCTTTCGTAAATGAATGCCCTATTTCATCATACAAGAGTGTCACACTCTTGTCGGCTATTTTCACTATTAAAGAGAAATAGATGGCTTTGGACATGCAAGGTTTCAACCCGTCCGACAGCAACGAAAAGTGTGTCAAATCGCGAGGAGATGAGTGCCGTTGTCTTCTATGTCTCTTCCTCCTCAGCAATCGTCCCGCCTGTGTTAATTCAGCGTTTTGGAGTTGACCTCGAGCCTCATCGCGGGGTCAAGAGCATGGAACATAGAGGCCTCCATTCATGGCGGCCTGGCCCCGTGCCACTGCCGGGTGACGGCCACAGAGCCAGCTTTATCTCTGCATGTTTTGACTTCCTTCTCCCCCTGTTGATCCATAGCGAGCGTGTGTGCGTGCGCTATAAGGCCAACAAGCCCCGTTCTTCGCGCGTCTGAGGAGAGGTGGAGTAAAAAAGGGCCTCCTTTGAGAACATATTCGCCTTGTTGACAAAACATTTCACTGATGCGTATACGCCGGCGCGGTGAATAAGGGCCGAAGTGTGAGCAGGGAAGTATGCCCTACGGCGACTTGCTCTCGTGACTCCCAAACACGAGTGGGAGAAGGTGGCGTTTTCTTAACACCGAAGGGCTTTGTTTTGTAATATATGGAAATATTATTCATGAAAGGGGTTCAAAATGCTCCGTGGCATAAGTCAGGTAACTCCAGCATGACTATAAGTTGAATTCATAATCATTTTGAAATGGCAACAGGTGTTTTATTTATATTTTCTTCCAGCGCAGGGTGGAAAAAAAGTATCGGTGACGTCATGTACAGATGAAGCCCGATTTGGTCACACGACTGTGTTGCCAACATACAAGCTCACAACCATACAGCTATATATGTTTCTCACTCGGCGCATACTCCCCCAGAACTACACCCTTCTTCCAGGTTGGGTCATCAACCTGATGACAGTGGAGCATGCACATTAATAATAGTGTCCTTCATGTGCTAAGCATGCAGTACCAGATTTGGCCGCTATAGTTCATTCTTGCTTCAAAAAGCCACCGCCGTCCTGGAGGCTTGCTCCCCCAGGATGCATTGTGAGCTTGTATAGCTAGGTCTGCTATTTTCGGCGAGCGATACAGTCGTGCGCCGAAGTACAAACTGGGCTTAACGAGGATTAACCGGCGTTGGTGGGAACCCAGGAGGGAAAGTTATGCCGTCGCTGCCGGTGGAAACCTTGTACGTCCAAAGGCGTACCTATTGTTATTTTTCTTTACGTTTTAAAATAGTGAAAATAGCCGATCTACAAGCTGAAAACCTTTTTGAGTTTGTAGATCTGCGATGTTTTCGTTACTTTTGTGCGACACTCTTGTACGGCGAAGCAGGGCATTCATTTACAGGGAACAAAACATAAAAAGTTTAAAATGATGACGGTAGGAGGTTTCTGCCCGACAGCAACGATATGTCGTTAGTTAGCTGTGATGCCTCCAATACCCACATCAATAATGTGACTTCCCTGGAAGCCTAGCTCTGCATGTTAGACCTCCAGATAGCTTCCTTTCATGCCTGTCGAGTCAGAGCACGTGCACAGTGTCTCGGGGAGGCAGCGATAATTTATTTGGGTGCGCACGTGTTGTGTGAGTGTGTGCGTGCGGGCATGTGTGTGCGTGCGGGCATGTGTGTGTGTGTGTGTGTGTGTGTGTCTGCTTGTGTTCCCCAAAGCCCTGTCACGGGTGTTTGTGTATTCTATACTGTCCGCACACGTGCACAGTATAAATTTAGCACACATTCTCAAAAGCCATGCACAGGATGCACAGTAGGCTACATGAGCACACACGTACCCATGCATATGAATACACCGGCACGCACGCACACACGCGCGCACACACGCGCACACGCACACAGACACACACACACACACACACACCCTTCCCCCTCATAAACATACCCTGTTTTCCTCTTCTGTCTCATTCAGTGCACTACAGCGTTTCTCTCTCTCTCTCTCTCTCTCTCTCTCTCTCCTGCTATAGCCACAAATCAGCCTCTTCCAAGGACAGAGCCTCGCGGAGACACCCAGAAGATTCCTCTGTTGCTATGGCACTCTCAGTCTCCTCTCACCCACTGTTCTCTCTCTCTCTCTCACACACACACACACACACACACACACACACACACACACACACACACACACACACACACACACACACACACACACACACACACACACACACACACACACACACACACACACAGGTGATGAATAGCAGGTGTCACCCTGGCCCACCCTACCACCAGCACCCAGTATCACAGATGTGAAGATTGCACAGCGCTGATTAAGCGTCCCTCCTCCTCTGACACACCAGACATGATTCATGTCTCCTGGACATGACAGCGAAAAAATGTTCCCTGTTCCTTGCAGCTATAGAGGCAAGACGGGGACACGTTCACTGGTGGAAGAAGGGCTTCTTTCTTCATACTTAAAGTAAAAGTATCAATACGTTGCTCTCGGGGCAGAAACCTCTCATCTCCATTTCTAACTTTTGGTATTTTTTTCGTAAATTTTTGATCGCACTACAGCGTCTCACAAAAGCATCAGAAGTAGCAGATCCACATGTGCCGTTTTGAGCTTGTAGATCTGCTACTTTTGCCACTTTTGAATTTGAATCCTGAAAAGTAACCGTTTTGGACATATGAGGTTTCCACCCGACAGAGACGAATACCACAATATATATTTAAAAAATACTCTGTTGCAATTAAAAAGCCTAGTTCAAGTAAAAGGCCTGTATTCAAAATTTTACTGGAGTAAAAGCAAAAAGTATTGAAAAAAAAAAATCTTTTTTTTTTTTTTTTCATTTTTTCTTATTTTTTTCTTTTTACTTTTTCCACACAGAACCAGGACATAACATGCATACAAACTGGCTCAATAGCGCCCCGTGCCAAACAGGACAATGTGGTATTGCAGGTGAAAGTGCTTTATAAGCCAGAGAGAAGTTAGTTGGAATGAGTATATCTGAGGCTTGATTTAGGCTCAAACCTTTTGAAAAACGTTTGAGGGACATAAACAATATGATATCAAATATTATTATTATTTTTTAAATTCATGGTGTAACTCCTTTAAAACAAATATATATATATATATATATATATATATATATATATATATATATATATATATTATCTGAATCCACAGAGTAACAAGTAACAAAAACTGTCATAATTGTAGTGCCATAAATAGTACTATATTTGCCTCTTAGATGTAGTATAGTGTAGTAGAAGTATAAAGTAGCGAGAAATGTAAATAGTCAAGTGAAAGTTATTTCAAAATTGTACTTAAAGCCTCACTATGTAACTTTTTTTAATGAATACAATGTTATTTTGTCAAATCTGTCTGGTAGAGTATGGTAATACAATACAACTTATACAAATGGGGTGGTTGTATTTTGTCTCCCTGCTCTTCTTCCATTGAGACATTTAGATCGCGTCAAAGGTCATGTCTCACCCGGTTCAAATCCGGGGTAGAAGAGGAAAGTTAAATAGTGCAGCTTTAAGTACAGCACTATAAAATGTACTTAGTTACTTAACACCACTGGACACACTCAGGGTTGTTTTCATACAAGAGGTGTGTTATCTTTTTAGGCAGAAAGCGGGGAGCAGCCTTCAAACAAGCACACTGTGATAGCCTGCCTGATGCCAAACCTTGCAGAAATATGTTGTGAAGATACGGATGGCTGGGGGCCTTGTCTCGCTAACCCGTTCCTCTCAGAATGTTTCATTTGGGGCTTTATTTGGAGCAAGCTATGGCCTGCTGAGATCTAGGAGATACATCTGCCTTATCTAATGTATGTGACAATGGACCAGGGAAACCAGTTGAACCAGACGGGAAAAAAGAAAAACAAGACTAAGAGGCCCACCCTGTGAGGAAAGGTCACGGGGTCACACAAATAATCAGTGTTCATCCTCCATGAATTGGAGTCTTCAAGGATGGTTATTGTTATCAAATAAAATGGTGTAACCTTGCATTTATTGCTGCAAAAAGAAAAAAATATTGCTGTACAAGAACAGCCCCCCCCCCCCCAAATAAAAGAAAACATTATTTTCACTACAACATGAAAGGACAGTTGGACATCTATGATAAAATATGGACTCCTTATAAATCTTCTGGCGGACTGTACTGATGGCAGGACCTTATTGTGGTGGAAACTGTAGCTGTATGTACCTGTAACAGAGAGAGGTCCTCTGTTACTTTATTTTCACCTTACTTTACCTTACTTAGTGCAATATGGAGAGTGCAATGTATTTTTTGTGTGATGTTTTATTGTTGAGTTTTGATTGAATGCTTAACATTACATGTTATGTGTTTCAGTAGATTGAGCTGGACCATGGTCAGGATGTCGGGGGGGGGGGGGGGGGGGGGGGGGGGGGGCGGGTATATAAGGCTGCCAGTTGTCAGAGAGAGCGAAGGGTGGAAAGCTGGACAACACCATGCCAAGAGGGTTGCAGAATTGAATGTTGTCTTTGTTGGTGTTTGGTGAATAAATACATCGTCTGGTTGAACTCTATACCATGCCTCTGTACTAATTCCAACCGCTAAGATGGACATTCTCACAGTTTTGTTATGTTTTTAGCATTATCCCGTTGTCTTGTCATAAAAAAAAATTAAATTAACTATTATAGAAAAACTCAAATTCTTTAATGGCAATCTGTCCATTTAGTTTTTGAGATAACTTGTGTGCAAAGGGAAGCTTTAGCCTAAAGGGTGGCATTCAAGGAAAGGCCACTGAGTCACCAGAGTCAGCAGGGTTCATCCTCTAGGCTAGGGTTCATGGAGGTTCACATAAAGTCCCATGGTAATACATACGGATGGATTGACGGCTGGAACGATATCCTTAGAGCAGTGGTTCCCAAACGTTTTAGCTTGAGACCCAGAAGAGACATTTGGTGTCTCCCTGCAGGGACCCACACTTACAAAAAATACATGGTGAATTAACCACTTATGCCCTTTTTAATATATATATATATTCTTTATGGGTGTAACATTTACACCCATAAAAATGGTTTTGTGACACAAAAATGGGTCCCAACCCATTGTTTTGGAAACCCTGGCTTAGAGCCCCACTTCATCTAGATATCAGATAGGACTAGCCTGTGTTTACCTGATAACTGAGCTGCAATGCTAACCCCTTTAACCCTGACCTCCCTATGTTGGCCTTGTCATTATAGGAGAACATTTCAAAACATGTCCTTATTTTTCTAAAGAAAATCGCCTGGCTCATAGAGGCTCTGCCTGCTGACATGTCTGGTGAAATCTGAATTCACTACACGGGTTAGATTAGAACAGTGGCAAGAACAGCCGCTAACAAACCTACGCCAATCTGCTTTGAAAACATATCATATCACTGTCTCCTTATGGACTGAAAATGGCCCTCTTCCTTACTTCCTTCATAGGTGTTACCAATGATACTAATGAAGGCTCTGTTCCACTCTGGTCAAACAGAGTCAGGGTGCTGATATTGTGCATGTTGACTCACTGATAAACACTCTGGTACACCAGTGGGTCTCAAAGTGTGGTCCAGGTACCCTCAAGGTTCCAAATGGCCCCCTTATGGGTGGGTAACTATGAGAGTTATAGGGGTTCTTGAAATTAAAACGTTTGAGAACCACCACGGTACACTATTTCTTTCCAATATGGCTGCTGTACGTAGAGCCTACTGTTTCCACAGTTTTAGCCCAAACATTGAATTTAGATGTCAGTATCCCTGATATCAGGGAAAGTAACTAAGGACATGTACTCAAGTACTGTACTTAAGTACAATTTTGAGGTATTTGTACTTTACTTGAATATTTCCAATTTCCAATACATTTACTTCTACTCCACTAGATCTCAGAGGCAAATATTGTACTTTTACTCCACTACAATTATTTAAAAACTTGAGTTACTAGTTACTTATTATTACAAAACTGAAAACTGTATACATTAACCACTTCAGCCCTATATACATTTTGGCCATTTGAAAATAGCCGATCTACAAGCTCACAGTGCATCGCATCACAACGCATTGTGAGCTTGTAGATCTGCTATGTGCGCTGTACTTAAAGCTGCTATGTGAGCTTGTAGATCTGCTATTTTCAAAAGATTTTTATACATTTGAAAACTTGTAATGGGACATTCTGCATAATGAGTGCTTTTACTTTTGGTACTTTAAGTACATTTTGATGCCAATACTTTTATACTTTTACTCAAGTACATTTAGAATTCCGCACTTTTACTCATAAACGAGTATTTCTACATTGCAGTATTGATACTTTTACTTAAGTTGAGTACTTTTTCCACCCACTGAGCGTAGCCCCCGCCCCTACTCTCCCCCTATCAGGAGGACCCAGGACGTAGCAGGTACGGGGCGGGGGGCTACATGACGCATGCGTCTCAGTGGTGTGATATAGTCTCTGCTCTGGAAAGCAAGCAAGCAGGAGTAGGTGGCTCTGGCTGGCGGGGGGGGGGGGGGGGAGGGGCGGCAGGGGATAGCCTGTAAGGGAGGGGAGGCCTGTCTGTTTGTTTTTGGTTCCCTGCTGGAGATAAGA
Source organism: Gymnoscopelus microlampas (assembly GCF_963454915.1). Classification (NCBI taxonomy): domain Eukaryota; kingdom Metazoa; phylum Chordata; class Actinopteri; order Myctophiformes; family Myctophidae; genus Gymnoscopelus; species Gymnoscopelus microlampas. Next base: position 20,850,846 of record NC_139948.1, read on the forward strand.
GCAGCTGCTGCAGTATATACAGGGCTGGGCACACGAGTGTCTGCTGGGGATATGTACAGTGTTGCTGAGCAAACGGACACCTCCCGCTTTGCTACGCAGACCTGCGAATAAAGCTCACAGTGGGTGTGTACACGCGTGTGTGTGTGTGTGTGTGTCACACACACACACACACACACACGCGTGTGCGCGCATGTGTGTGTGTGTGTGTGTGTGTGTGTGTGTGTGTGTGTGTAGTTTGGGTGTATCTGACGTGTCTGCGTCTGTGTGCGCGTGACAAGGCGGACCGAGCCGAAATGTACAGGACACAAAAGTACATTTAACTCTTCTGCACCTCGAGAATCAAGAAGGTTTATTTGTTATTGTTGTTTACTCATACAGGTACGAGTAGTGAAATGCAAGTATGTGACGTCCAAAAGGTGCCGTCCCAAAACGGCATACTCCTGACCTGTACACACTACACAAGATGTAACAACGAACCTTTGAACCTTGAACTTGAACCTGAATCTGAATCTGTGGGCATTGAACAGGTTTGACCTGATGACAGGGCAGCAGCAGCTAGTTCTCTGGAAGCCTCTTAGCAAACATTCTCCGCAGCAAACATATCCGTATCAACATTTGCCTACCACTACAAGGCCTCAGTGTATCAGGGCACTCCGCAGGGCGTAGTATTAATAAGAGTGTATTTGACAAAGCGCCAGTGGTGTCATTCTCATGCATGTCGACACCTTCCCGTAATGTGAGCTCATGTGTTCCAAATGGGTGGGGTGTGGGAACATCTATTTGAAGCCGCTTGTGTCAATACTCTTGATACTTGCTTTGGCTTCCATTGCCTGCTGTCTCTCCCTCCACCATGATAAAGCCTTTTAACCACTTGAACCCTTTGCGTGGGGCCGTCAGTCGGAAATATCTCACAGCGTTGTCACGTTGCGACGCGTTGTATAAGCTTGTAGACTGGCTGTTTTCGGTGAAGATATAAAACAAGACGTGGGCCTGTATAGAGCCATTGGGGATCCGGTACAACTAAATATAGGGTTTTAAGGAAAGATCCCATCTTTCCACGTGCACCTGTGAGCAATAAATGTTGCTGGCATCGCACGATGGCTCTGCATTCCACCAAACAGAATGTGGAGGGCGGATCATCTATTCTTATGCTTATCCTTTAATCCTGTAGTTCTGAAACTTTTGTTATTTCAAAGAACTCCCATAACTCTGAGCATAGACAAATGGAACGGTTCCATTTCTTTACGCTCAGAGTTACAGGCCAGTAAAGGGTCCATTTACGTACTCAATGAACCCTGAGGGTCCCTAGACCCCACTTTGAGAAAGCCAACAAAAACAATACAAAACAATGTGGCCATGTTGTGAAGTCTTGTTCATGGGGAAAGCAGGACTTCCCACTGGCTTGTCATTGCTCAACGCGCTCCTCTGATGCAATGCCATGAATAGATGCTGGTGGTGCTGATGGTGGGGTAGGGGTGGGGGTATGGCTCCAACCGGGAAGAGAGGAAACACTGAAAAGCCATTAAGGTTGTGTGTGTGTGTGTGTGTGTGTGTGTGTGTGTGTGTGTGTGTGTGTGTGTGTGTGTGTGTGTGTGTGTGTGTGTGTGTGTGTGTGTGTGTGTGTGTGTGTGTGTGTGTGTGTGTGTGTGTGTGTGTTCAGATGACTGGGTGAACCCGTGAGTCAAGCCACCACCTGTTTCTCTTGATGCATGGGGAACTCGGGGAGTGGGGGGTGGGGGGGGGGCTCGGCACAGGATTAGCCCATTTACAAAATATATTCCATTTGCAGGACAGTGTCACGTGCTGAAAATAGCCGATCTACAAGCTCACAGTGTGTCAGACTTTAGCACCACTGTAAATGTTTCCCTCTTAACCCCCCGTCCCTCTCTGTGAACTCCTACCCTTTCCCATTCCCTCTCCCTATCATCATGTTTCCATATCTGTCTCTGTCAGTCTCTCTCTCTCTCTTTCTCTGCTGTTCCTGTCTCATCATCTAGTCTCTCCCATTAGCGTCTCGTCTCCTACCCCCACCGCCACCCCCCCCCTCATTATTCCTCTCCTCTGCTCCTCTCTGCCTCTCCGGTGTCTCCTCTCCACCACTCTTTGGCTGGCCATTAATATCATGAACTCCTACCTCCACCTGCACCACCCCGTCCTTCTATTTCTGTACTACGTCTTTCTATAGCCGTCTCTTCCTCTCTCTCAAGGAGAGAGGGGATATATTATAGTGCAAGCCGTAGCGGAGTTGCAGTATGCGAGACATTTTAAAACCCATGCCCTTATCTCTCTCTCTCTCTCTCTCTCTCTCTCTCTCTCTCTCAGGCAGGCTGGTAGAGGCAGAGTCCTGAGTCGTGACGCTACACAGTCTGTTGCCCAGAGGCACCAGCCGAGCAAGAGCACGATAATCCATCAATGGCATCCCCAGAACAACCCGTTCCGCGCACACATGCACAGACACACAAACACACACACACACACACACACACACACACACACACACACACACACACACACACACACACACACACACACACACTCACATCAAGACAAATACACACACGGGAAACACACACACACACACACACACACACACACACACACACACACACACACACACACACACACACACACACACACACACACACACACACACACAGTGTGGGGGAACATAAGATAAACACTCATACAGAGTGTTCCATCTCTATGGCTGAACTTTACACAGCCTATCAAACCCCCCCAGAGTGTACCAGAGGACGGGCAGACAGACAAGCCATGATGAGCCAATTCCACAGAGGGATCATGATATGCCAGCAGCGGCAGCAGCAGGGTCAAAGTGATTTCACTCATTCCACACTGACATGCTAGTTCCACACTCCTCCTCAGAGTGACGGCCACAGTAAACACAACCACACTACCACAGTAGTGTCATCCTCAGTACAGTGTGCTAACCCGCAGCTGTACAGTCACCGGTTTCCAACACGTTTCATGTCAAGGACGCCCAGGTTCATCAGGGCCACACGATCCCCAATTTGATACGGTTGTATTCATTCATACACGCTGGGGAGTTACAGACCAATAAGGGATCCATTTCATCCTTAACCACTTAAACCCCAGCATCCGTATTGTGGAGGAAAGCTTTCGCTGAAAATAGCCGATCGTGTAGATCGGCTAGTTTCAGTGAAAGCTTTCCCCACAATAACAGAAAACATAAAAGACTAGTATATGGCCCTGAGGGACTTCGCTGGTGGGGTTAACTAGCCCCCTAAAGGACATCTGGGGATCCCTCGAGCCAACGTTGAGAACCACGTGCACAACGTCATCATAAACAAATCTAACTTGTATTAAACTGCACAGCACAGATAAAAGGAGTCGTTTACAATAGACAATAAAGAGTTCAATTTGAATCCACACTGAAATGATGTTCTACTCATTGGCTACATTGTGCCTTCATAGCAGGGCTCCAAGGTGTCCACTATCCTGATGACCTCAGGGGAAACAGGGCCATCAGATAGGTGGTAATTGCCTCATAACAGTGGTAATTTAAGAGGTTGATTCAAATGGGTTAAATATTGCCAGAGGAACCCAGAGATTAGATCTGTCACATGTCTTAACAGCTGAGCGTTATGGCACTATAGCAGATTTATTCGAATAGGTCATTACTTATTAAATGGCCATTTCTGTTCATTTTAAACACACATGGTTAGGCCAGCATTTAAGAAGCCAATAATGTAAAGTGTCTCAAAACAGTCACTTTGGCACTGCGGAAAACCATTGAATTGGGCAAGGTATACACACGAAAAAACAAACAGTGAGCCAAAACCTTTTCATTATTTAGAACCTAAGAAGAGCATGCTTAACTCTCACTCAGCCCTCAAAAACACTACAACTAGTTATCCATTAACCAAGCAACTTTCTAGGGAAACTGGGTGAAATGTGACTGACTGCTGATGCACTGTAGCCTAGCCTAGCCTGGCCAGTTAGACAAGAGATGAAGTGCTTATTTTATCACAGTCTTTTTCATTAAAGTGGGTAATTAATCCTTTTCTGACACATTGGATCAAATCAAAGGGGACGGTGCTCTACCATGGCAATCTAAACAGCCTCTGGGATATGGCATGTGGCAGGGATATTTTAACCCAGTGGATATTTTAGTTCAGTATTTACAACAGTTTCAACACAATACCCACTTCTAACTACACAGCCTCCAGCCTGTCTGCTGGGTTCTGTGTCTCCTAACAAAGCTACATTGTTCTGCAGGACAGAAAGTGGCTTTAACTAAATAAGCAGCACAGATGTATGGGGGCAAGTAGCCACTGTGCACAGTTAGCCTGTGGAACCCTGGAATTAGCCAACAGTCCTAGTTATGACATATCCATATCCAGCAGGTTTTCAGGCTTAACCCATTCACATCACTATTACCCTTTACATCTGACCCAAGGTCATCTAAATGCTGACAATTGTTATACGATATGCCAACCACATAATGACAGGGTTGTATGGAAACATGCTGTCCATATGGACAGCCACACGGATGTCCATATGGAAGATATGGAATCTGAACAGGTATGCCAACGTTTCATCTTCTGCAGACCCTGGTTCAAAGCAATAACTTTGTCAACAGCATATTGAATGGAAATGTTAAAAAAACAATTATTGATATTTGACTACAAAGCCTCTAACCTAAAGGATTTTAGAGACATTACGTCTTGGACAGAAGGCTAAATAATGCGTTACTTTGCCATAATACAAAACGATGAATGCAGGTTGAGCTAAGTGAAGAGATGAAGAGTAGACATTGAAGGACAGCCTTGTTGCTCTGCCTTTACCATAGTGCAGGAATATGCCCCGACATGTTGTGGTACTACACAAACTGTTGCTGTCGGGTGGAAACCTTGTATGTCCAAAACTGAGTTGAAAAATTGAGATATGAGGTTTCTGCCCGGCAGTGACGAAATACTTCAAGTAATCACCTGCGTCAACCAGGTAAACCACAAGACCAATGAGAAACTGAACAAGCGCAATTATTTTCAAGCATTTTAATACAAACTTAATAAACTATCAGTCCCTCTTAACATGTAAGACACTGACTCCAAATACTTTGTTATACCGTTTTGTTTTTTTTATCAAGTATTGCACAATGTAGGTACAAAATTAATATACGATTACATTTTGTCCATAATATAGCAAAAATCTTTAAACTCTTAACAGAAAATACAACTCTTATGTTTTTCAAAAAAGCAAATATTCTTAAATCCCACCACTACGGAATATTCTGTACACAATCTTTAGAATAGTCGATGTTTTTTTTTTGTATTTTTTTTAGATGGATTCATTTTACAATTTCAATAAAAAAAGAAATAACATTAAGTCGCTGCAGCCATCACGGATCACTGTAGTAGTAAAAAGATATAAATGCAATACCATGTCGTAGAAACAATAGATACTCTGATATTTTACAAACTCTGTACTAAATTAAATTATACAATTAGAAAAAAGACCAGGAAATCCCACTTATTTATGCCAATTCTTTGACAAATTGGCGGCATCCAGTTATGTTTTAAATACTGAAAGAGGCCATGACTTGGGTTTGTTTTTTTTATTTTCTCGTTTTTTAATATCTTAAAGCAGTCACGTAAAAAATTATTTTGTGCTTGGTTGGCAAAAGAAATAACAATGATGCATGTTGAAGTTTAGGTAACCAAGCTTGGGCATCTTGTACTACAAGCTTCATCATAAAAAAATGAAATTAAAAAAATAAATAAAGAAAAGAAAAGTAACTCAAGGGGGCAAAGTAATTCACCCTCGGGCTCATGCTCTTGGACTCGTAACAAAAGATCTTATAGCTGACAAGTCACTTTTTTTCCTTGACATTCTGTCCATGTTTTCTTTTTGTTTTCTTTTAATTTTTTTTTATATGTGCATTTGTGTGTGTGTATGTGTGTGTTTTTCCCCTATCTCTGGTCATTGCTGTGTGTAGTAGCAGTAGCAGAAGTTGTACCTTTACATGTACTAGTTGGCCATAACTGGCTGGAATTGCTGGTTAGAATACTGCATGTTGTTCAAGCTGAAATTCAAGCCGTCCATAAGGGACTTGTCGTTGAGGCCGCCGTAGGCCGCGAACACGTCAAAGGCATTGCTGTACTGCAGCGGGCTGAGGCTGAGTGAGCTGTCTCCGGGGAAGAGAGCGCTCGGGCTGCCCTGACTCTGCAGGTTGGGGAACACAAATTCCTTGGCGTTGGGGGACAGGGCTGAGGGCTTCTGGAGCTGCTGCGCACCGAGGCCCAGCCCGTACAGAGAGTGCATGGAGGTGGAGATGGCTTTCTGTTTCAGGAGGCTGTTCACGTTCAGGCCCAGGTTGGTGGGGGAAGTGCGCGCCACCTTGTTCCCGGCAGCGCTGCTGCCGTTGTTGTTGCGGCCGCTGCTCTTCATCTTAGTCGAGCCGAACTTGGTGGCCGCAAAGGTGGCAGTCGTGAAGGTTAGCGGCTGGGTGGAGCGGGGCATGAAGGTGGGGCTGACGGCCGCCGAGTGGCCGAAGGGAGGTGAGGGTGAGCTAGAGACGGGCGAGGTGCCCACTACGGGCTCACTGATGGGCATGAAGACCTGCGCGTCGGGGTTGAAACTGTTCTTGATCTCCTTGTCCAGGTCCAGACCCCCAGCGGCGGCCGCGCTCTCGTTGCTGTCGTCGACGTACAGCACCTTGACCGGCCCCTTCTCCCCGATCTGGTAGGACACCTCGAAGGGGTCGATCCACACGCTGAGGTCCTGGGGCAGGTTGTGGCGGACGTCCTCGATGTCCAGCCCGCTCTCTTTGGCTGCCTTCTCCACCACGGGGTCCACCTTCTCCCCCACGTGGATGCATCGGAATCCTGAGCCTTTGTATGGCTTGTCTGGGTACCAGTGTCCCTCATATTTCTGCTTCAGCTGTCGCTCCAGCTCCTCGCCAAAGATGTTGACCCGCCGCCGTGGCAGTTTGTTGTACAGGTAGGAGATGATGAAGTTGAGGGCTACTTGGATTTCAAGCTGCATAGCTGACTGCTGAAGTGCACCAGATGTGTGAGACTGGGTGTGTCTGGCCTCCAATGTATCCACTGGGTGGGTGTTGTTTATCCGTGGTGGGCTGCTGAGGATCTCCAGGGAGGACAGGGTGTCGTCTGGCACCAGGCGAAAAAGGAACTAGAGCTTAGTTGAAACTGGTTGAAAAAACAAAAAGTGCTGGTTTTGTAGAAGTGGTGTTCTTCCACAGGTCGAGTGATCTTTTTTTTCTTTCCTGAAATAATCACAAGTGGGGAAAAATACCATGAGTATGCTATTCCCAAGAAATAGATGAACACAAATATTTTTTTCCCCTTTGGTAATGTTACCTAAATGTGTGTGTGTGTGTGTGTGTGTGTGTGTGTGTGTAGGTAGGTAGGTAGGTAGGTAGGTAGGTAGGTAGGTAGGTAGGTAGGTAGGTAGGTAGGTAGGTAGGTAGGTAGGTAGGTAGATAGGTAGGTAGATAGGTAGGTAGATAGATAGATAGATAGATAGATAGATAGATAGATAGATAGATAGATAGAGAGTGAGAGCGAGAGAATATAGGCTGTGTCATATTTCAGAAAGACAGCTCACACATTAGTCTAGAAATGTCCTGTGCATACTGAAGGACATGTTATAAAATAGGCCATGCTTCAAAATGCATAATGTTCTTCGTGGCTGGCTGGCTGCTACTGCAGAGTAGACCATATAGATACAGTACACAGAATTGCCCTTTAAACATTAACCCTGCACTGCCTGACGACCAAGTCTGTGTAGCTTCTTGTTTTGCTGCACAAATAATCATTTAAACAAAAATAGTAATAATTGGAAAAAATAAAAAAACATCTTCAGTGTCAACAGTGGCAGATGGGGTGGAATGTGTCACTATATGAGAATATGGCTATTTTTTATTAATAATAATAATAATAATAAGAAAGCTGAAGCTTTCTCTGAAGCCCACTCTGGGATTTGGTGTTGCATAATAGATCCACCACAGCCTAGCCTAGGTACAGTAAAGCTACAGTCAGTGAACTGATCACCTGCTGAGAAGGTTATCATTATATTTAATAAACCAACAATGACAACAATGTAACAAGTTACTGGCTGGTAAATGTAGTTGACAAGAAGTCGTCCTCGTTCTAGCGTTTCAACAACACAGTTAACTTCACTGTTAACCACTTAAACCCCATATGGGTAACTGGAGTCCCTCTGGGCTCAATACTAGTGTCTTTTCAGTTTTCTGTTATTGTGGGGAAAGCTTTAGCAGAAAATAGCAGATCGACAAGCTCACAACGCCACGTGTTGTGAGCTTGTCGATCTGCTGTTCTCAGCGAAAGCTTTCCCCACAATACCGATGCTGGGGTTTAAGTGGTTAATTAAGTGATTAGCAAAATAGGACAAAATGTTATCTCCGGGTCGGGGGGGCCGCCTATGGTGTTATACACCATAAGCTACAACTGGTTCACTGGTTCAATCAACTAATTGACAGCACCTTCGATTTGTCGGAACGATTCGGGGGGGAAAAAGAAAATAAAGCCGGACAATGAGACACAGCAAAGTTGAATTGACTCTTTTACAGAGCAATCTGACTCGCGTTTTCCTTTTTTTCCATCGACAAATCGTAGCTTCAAATAAAGCTACGTTGCATAAAGTAGTTTGACCATCAACCAAGAACCAGTGTTGCCATGTCGCCTTATTATAAGCGACTTTGGGCTGGTTTAGCTGTTAAGTTGCTTGTAAATATTGTTGGTGGTTGCTTTTTTTTTGGCTCGTTTCTAGCAAAGCTTATTTGGGCTTGCTGTGTACTGTTGTTTAAACCAGTGGTTCTCAAACACTTTATGTCGAGGACCCCCAAATTAATATGCATTTGTCTGCAGACCTCCATCTGAAAATATTTTGTGCTAGGGACCATCATACAGGATTTGTGTTAAATGTTTCGAAAATATTCCATATTACTTTCAAGATTTTTCTTTTTTTAATTGGCAGATATACATGCTTGAAGCTTGAAGCACACACAGCTCTGTAGGTTTTAAAGTGCTCATGTGACGCTTCTTTTTGGGCTTTGTTTTCATGGACCTGGTTGGTCGTTTCTCTCGCGAAACCTGGCAACGCTACCACCAACACCAACCAACGAACGAACGAAGCTCAGGGCTGGGCTGAAGACAGCAGAGTGAAGCGAGTGTGTGTGTGACACTTTGTATTCTACGCGCAGCTAAAACTTGATTTATTCATTGGCTGAGTGAGGACCGACCCACCAAGAGGCTACAGGATCTAATCAATCCTGATACAGTCAGTGGTGGAAAGTAACTAAGTACATTTACTTAAGTACTGTACTTAAGTACAATGTTGAGGTATTTGTACTTTACTTGAGTATTTCCAATTTCCAATACTTTTACTTCCACTGAATCCACTCCACTACATCTCAGAGGCAAATATTGTACTCTTACTCCACTACAATTATTTGAAAGCTTTAGTTACTTTGTAGATTATGATTATTATTACAAAATATACTGTAAACACTTCAGCCCTATATATATTTCGTCCATTTGAAAATAGCCGATCTACAATGCGTCGCGATGCAACGCATTGTGAGCATTGTGATCTGCTATTTTCAAAAGATTTGTATACATTTGAAAACTGGTGAAATGGGACATTCTGCAAAATGAGTACTTTTACTTTTCGTACTTAAGTACATTTTGATGCCTGCACTTTTGTACTTTTACTCGAGTACGTTTTTAATTCCAGACTTTTACTTTCCACCACTGCCTTTCAGCCAGCAACATGGTTTCAGTTGAGATGCAACACACTTTGAACCAAGAAAATTGTGTATTAACACAGACCTTAATTTATCTCACAAGCACGCACAAACACACACCCGCACAACCCCTCCCTAACTCGTCGTGGACTGACGCAGCAGATCAGCTTAATGAAACCCTCAGCACAGCAGCACAACAAAACTGACAACTGCAAAGAGGCATGAATACTTACTTTTCCGTAAAAAAAAGATTCTCAGTAGTTTTGAAGTACCGTTAGTTTAGTGCAAATAGAAGTGAAAAAAAAAAAACAGTTCGGTATTAAAGGTATAAATACTTTCTTCACATAGAATATATTATCATGATGTAAAAAAAAAAGAAGTAATTCCAGTACATGTAGATGTCTGTCTGTCGGGATGAGGATTGACGTTACGTTTGCTTTCTTTTCTTCAGTTTCTTTTAAGGTTATTATTATTCTTATTTTTGAGTTTCTTTTTTTTTGTTGTTTTAGTGTCCTGTTCAGCAGGCTGTGCAGAGCGGCTCCTCTCCCTCCGACACTCGGGAGTTTTACTACTTCGTCCCCCGCCGTCGGCAGAGCGCCTGTATTTATAGCCTCCCCTCCTCCTCCCCCTCCTCCACGGGCACGAGGTGGAGGCGGTGACGCGCAGTGTTGCCCGGTTTTGAGAGAGAAACAAGCATCCGGGTCTACTGAAACAAGCCCAAAAGAAGCCACATGAGCACTTTAAACCTGTGGATTGGCTATTTGAAAATCTGAGCTTGTAATGTGGGGGGGGGCGTATTTTGGACACAAAATCTTGTATAGGGGGGTCCCTAGCTCGCACAAAATGTTTTTAGATGGTGGTCTGCGGACAAGACAAATATATTAATTTGGGGGGTCCTTGAGACCTTGACATGAAAATGTTTGAGAACCACTGGTTTAAATATAATTAGAAAACAAGCCCAAATAAGCAACTACACACTTTAAGCCCTTAAACCTGCAAGTCACAACTAACCAATATTTACAAGCAACTTTACAGAAAAACAAGCCCATATTCGCTTATAATAAATCGACATGGCAACCCTGGCGGTGACGCGCTTTCAGAGGTCAAAACAATACATACGCCGCGCCATTGGCTCTCCACCGCGAGCCCCGCCCTTCCACACTTGGCCAGACTCGGACGCCCATTGGCCGGTTCGCTCCGTCGATCACCATACCTGATTCTGTCGAATGAAGGAACGCCTCCCCTCTAGTGTTGCCAAGTCCGCTTATTATAAGCGACTTTGGGCTTTTTTTCTGTCAAGTCCCTTGTAGGTTGTGGGTTTTTGAGGGGGGCTTGTTGTTTCTAAAGTGTAGTTGCATATTAGGGCTTGCTTGCTTCCTTCCTATTGTTGTTTAAACAGTGGTTTTCCCAATATATTCATGTCAAGGGCCCTCAAATTAATAAGCATTTGTCCATGAACCCCCATCTGAAAATATGTTGTGCCATAGTGACCCCCCACACAAGATTTGTGATGTTAAAATGTTTCAAACAATTATATATATATTTTTCGAGATTTCCTTTGAAAATAGCAGATCTACCTCCCCTAACAATAGACGGCTATGTAGAAGACGTGAACGCGAGTGTCAGAACTCTCTCTCTCTATGGGTCTGCCCTAGACGTTTGGGATTTTCAAGTGGTAAACCTGTGGCCTAGTAGTTGCTTCTTTTGGGCTTGTTTTCGTAGACCTGTCCGCTTGCTTCTGTAGCAAAATCTGGCAACAGTCCCCTCCGTCCCGACAAGTACATTTACGTCACATGCAAGTAAACCCACTAGGTCTGACTCTTATGACAGCCGAGGCGAAGACAAAAATAATTAATGTTTAAGACACACGACGGAATAAATGACATCCTTGCACGTGTGTGTGTGTGTGTGTGTGTGTGTGTGTGTGTGTGTGTGTGTGTGTGTGTGTGTGTGTGTGTGTGTGTGCGTGCGTGCGTGCGTGTGTAAAGTAACTAAGTACATTTACTCAAGTACTGTACTTCAGTACAATTTTGAGGTGTTTTTACTTTACTGGAGTATTTTTTTTACTCGTGACTAGAGTATTTCTACAAGACTTGATGCTTTTACTTAAGTAAAACATTTGAGTACTTTTTACACCACTGCTGAGAAGAACAGAGCAGACATTTGTGCTTAATAGCCTACTGAAAATAGCCGATCTACAAGCTCACAGCAGGTCCCGTGTAGATTCGGCTATTTTCGGCGAGCAACGCCGTCGCTCACATAACGGTAGTCTTGTGATATCATTACCAGACGCTAGGAAAGCAACACCCCAGATCCATTGTAGCCTATTATTATTATTATAGGCTATTATTAATATTAATAATAATACTTGACGTAGGGCCCAGGGGCTGCGGCAATAGGCTACTCGCTTCTCTCAATTTCTTGGAGCCTATTATAATTATAATGTTTATACCATGAAATGAACGATTATTATTATTATTCATTGCTCAGCCGGAAGCTGGGACAACTAAAGTAGGCTCAAGAAAGGCTGTGACGGTGATATATATTATATCACATAATGCAGAAAGTATATCGCATATTATACATAAATGTATTGCTGAGAGCGAGGAGGAGACTCCCAGGTGGAAGCATACATACATACAGCTGATAGTGTTGCCAGGTTTCGCGAGAAACAGCAACCAGGTCTATGAAAACAAGCCCAAAAGAAGTGACTATAAAGGCCACATGAGCACTTTAAAAGTGAGTGGCAACGTTGTTGACGTCAGCAAGGTGGGCGTGGCACGCGACAAGGTAGCTGCGTGTTTACGGCCAGAGAGTATAATGACACTCTTTAGACTGCAGATTGTAAGAAGAGATGTAAAGTAGACATTATAAATGCACACATATAGCTGTGCTTATGTAAGTGGTATGGTGCAATAAATATATATTGAATTTGTCACATCACATCTTGGTAGCACACCAGAGTTTAATTCAGCTCCTAGATGTAGCTCATACTGATACCTGCTCAACATCTACAAACATCAACACATGACTCACTGTGTTTATTGTTTTTACTCATTAAAAACTGATTCAGAACTGGAGTAATTTTCTATAATTTCCTTTGATAACTCATGTTACGCTACATATATGAATGACAATGTCTCAAGATTCAAGAACGTTTATTAGAAAGTTAATAATGTGCCATCCATCTCCACATCTAGTGCTGTGCGCTCTGTGATGTTGCCTCCATGCTGGAAAGCAGAAAAATCGAACTCCTTCATCTACCGCATTCCCTTGACACGACCTGTTATGGCACTTATAAACTGAGCAAGTCTGCACCATTGTAAGTCAATAAAGTATGTAATAGAACGGAAGAGTCACTGTTTACAAGCTCTGTGACAAACCCTGTGATTATTATGTAGTCTCTGCCCATAAAGATGGCCGCCGCTACACAGGGACGGATGTTCACGCCCCCTTTTGGATATTTTGCAGGCCCTACAGTGGCTATTTTCGAAAAAACATTGAAAAAAAAAATTGAATCCTTTTGAAACATTTTGACAACACAAATCTTGTATGGAGGTCCCTGGCACGAAATATTTTCAGATGGGGGGGTCCGCAGACAAATAATTTGGTGGTCCTTGACATGAATATGTTTGAGTACCACTGGTCTAAACAACATTTAAGAAACAAGCCCAAATAAGCAACTACACTTTAGAAACAAGCACCAATATTTACAATAGACTTTACAGAAAAACAAGCCCAATGTCGCTTATAATAAGCGGACATGGCAACACTGACTCACAGACGGATGGGGGGGGGAGGATGCTGCCGAACGCTATCTAGAAAACACAGGCGCCGATTGGTCAGAAAGGGGCCAGGAGCCCTGTGATTGGTCAGAAACGGGGCAGGAGCCCCAGTGTTGAATGGTGTGGTCCGTATCTAAGGTGCTGATGTAGCTGTGCACGTCATCACATTTTAAAGGTCTCTCTCTCTCTCTCTCTCTCTCTCTCTCTCTCTCTCTCTCTCTCTCTCTCTCTCTCTCTCTCTCTCTCTCTCTCTCTCTCTCTCTCTCTCTCTCTCTCTCTCTCTCTCTCTCTCTCTCTCTCTCTCTCTCTCTCTCTCTCTCTCTCTCTCTCTCTCTCTCTGCAGGAGATAGACAGGGTTGTGTAATAATTGACTGAAGTTACTGTCTTCTTGTAGAAAATACATCTTCATCAACTGCTTGTGCCTGCTGCATGTGTTTGTACTCGGTTATTCCAGTGATTCTAAATGTAGGGGTCCAGGGACCACCCAGGGGTCTTTGAGGGGATTCCCGGGGTCCCCATCTAAATTATTGGAGGTTAATCTTCACCATTATTACGTAGTGCATGTAAATGCAACTAGAGAACGTACAAGAATGGCTATTTTGATCAGAGTTTCATGATGAAACTCTGATCAAAATACAGTACATAGACAATAAAGGAATCGTGGACCAAATGACAGACCATATTGGACCAAATCATGTCAATTCTTTTTTAGATTGAGGTACCAGAGATTACAATCTTATTGAATGGAATCCTTGGCGTAATACATATAAAATTGGGGTCCAAAAAGGTTGAGAATCACTGGGCGAACCGATCAACCACATTAGTAAAGGCTCATCAGTACAGTCTCCTTAGCTTTATGATTCCTGTTGTTAATGAACAGCACATGTGAAAACAGGGATTGCTGTGTTATCATATTGTTGTTGTTTATGCTGTTTAAATTAAGGCCAGTCATTTTCCATGTCATTAACTCCCTCATAATTTCCTCAGATATCTCAGATTAAACCATTAAGTAAGTAGACTGTGGCCGTAATTACACGCATCATGTACCATGGAAAATGTTATGTCTTAAGTAAAAGTAAAAGTAGTCTTACATTGTACACGCACTATTGGATTAGAATAATGTACTGTATACCTCATTATATTTCCCAAATAGCCCAAAAAGCCAGTGTTTATGTGTCTATTTGTAACTCTCAGAGACTGTACAAATGTAACCAACGTGACCCGTAAGGTTCCTTTTGGTTACATTTGTACAGTCTCTGAGTACTTGTGTACCCTAGTCACCACAACAGCTGTCCTTGTCACAGAGAAGGAAGGGAAGCTGTTGCTCCAACAGTAGTAGGCTTACGGAGGACGTTTAGGCATTCTTCAAGTGCTTAGGTTTGCCAAGCGCGGTCATGTGCTCGCAGTGAGCTGTAAATGTGTGACAGGGCTCAGATGGAAAGAAGGAATTAGATCTATGGGACAGACAATGGAGCAGGCTGAAGCAGGGCAGAGGGGAGAGTCGGCGGGTTCACAAAGGAGTGAGATTCACATGCTCTCTTTAGAATGCGAGTGGGTAGGAGAGCTAGTTGGCTGCCATTGGCACTGGGCTGTCCACGGCCGTGGCAAGGTTCCCCTCGTTGTTTTTATTGCAAACACCAACAATGACAGCCATTTATCACGCGGCCACCGGGACTGAAGCCATATGGTTTACGCTTTGGCAAAAAAAAAAACTTTTATGGTAGTTTACATACAATACGCTTCATGGTTGATTTGCTCCCTGATGGGTAGATCATTTATGTGTGTGTGTGCGTGCAGGCGTGCGTGCGTGGGTGCGTGAGAGTGAGACTTCAACTTCCCTTTTTTTGTCAGTTCACACGTTTTCAGGTGTAAAAGTAAAACCTCTTCTTTTTTACAACCTACCCACAAATTGCAAAATAAATAATTATAGAGGGGGGAAATATCAAATCAAAACAAAGTGTGTACTCAAAAGAATAAGGGCATAGTACCTTGGTCTCTTGCAGGAAGTAAAAGACATCACATAGCAGCAGGTATCAATATGAAATACAGTACGTGTGACTGTACCACTATGCTTTAGCAACAAACAGTGCTCACCTGACAGGACATTTAAAATGTTAGCAGCAGTGGCACGTTGAAATGCTAGCAGCGACAGTGAGGCACGTTAAGGCTGCTATATGGTCTTAGGGTCTAATCCCCTACACATCCTCCACTCACTGCCTCTTCTGTAGCTATGTTCTCATGGAAGAGCGTAACCCTTTAAGATCCCTAATCCCCAATCAATCTTCAAAGGGACTCCGTGGCTTTGACTCCAGGAGAAGAGTGAAGGAAAGTAAGTTGAATGAACAAGTTATAATCTAGCTGTCTATTTCCACTGTTATCCCTAAGCCTCATTCATGAGACTAATAGGCCTACATGTGCTTTAAGGTCAGGGCTTGTATGCACAATAGAAACGCACGTCATGAAGCCTGACAGCGTGTTCACAGGTTCGAATCCCGTTACCGACAACCTTTGCTGTGTGTCACTCCCCATCTCTCTCTCCCCATTTCCTGTCAGTCTATTCTATCAAATAAAGGCAGAAGATTTTAAGAAATACACGTCTATCACTGTCCATACATGCTTTCATTAGGTACTTGGTGGTGTCAACAAGCAAACTAAACCTTTGCTTCATTGCTCAAGTTTTGAAATTGAATTTAATAAAATAGAATAAAAAATGTAAATTGAGGTTATATTCACTTAATAGTAAGAGTTTGATTCTGAAAATGGAAATTGTGCTGTTTGGAACCAAATAATAGCAAGTTTTACTCCAATGTTAACACTACTAATTTAAACAAATATACTACAGCCACAAAATACAGCAAATACCATTTTGTTCATAAATAGTATGTTTTACTCCAATGTTAACACTACTAATTTAAACAAATATAATATAGCCACAAAATACAGCAAATACCATTTGTTCAAGTCAGATGGGGGAACCACATGCTTTTCAGAGCATGTTAATCCGACTTGCATCAATGGAACTAACATAGTGTACTTTAAGCCATTCTTTTTTACTTTAAAAAATGATTTATATATTATTGTCATATATATCATCAAGATCTTATTTTATGTATTTATTTTATTCGGGGGCCCAGTTGCAACATCCTCAGGATCGCCGCACTATAACATGAGTAACCTTGAGTTCATTCTCACTGGCTCCCCCCCAGCCCCTCCTACCCCCCCCCCCCCCCAGCCATCAGATGACAGGCCAGTTGGACACAACTGTACCCAGTCCAGTGCACAGAGGACCGTGTGGACAACAGGAATGTGCAGACACATGACAGCACATAATTGAATGCGTTTTTTCTCTTGGTAGAAAAAAAAGGCAATTGGATTAGCAGGGGGGGGAAATGCATTGCTGTGGGGTGTGATGGCCTCCGTGCAATCACAGGCACGCAGGCTCAGGAACCACCTGGGTTGGTTTGTAAACAAACATAGGCTGCGCGTAATGTGGCGTAGGCCTACACACGTGCTGACTTGACCTGCAACCAAGTACAAATGTATATTTTCTCTTGGAGTTACAAATGAACAGACAGACTCAACTCAAATCAACTTCTTAATTGTCACATCACGGGTTTACAGGTATTAAAAAATGAGCAGATGCAATTCTTTGTCCTATGAGGTCCACCATTGCCATTTCAAGAAAGGTATATCAATATGGGCAGTGTGAAATGTATGCGTGAGGTGCACAAAGTGCATGGTTAAAAATAGCAGCGGGACCGGGCAGTTAAATAGCAGCAGATGAAATAACAGACATGTACATAAGATGCATCTGTCTGTCTCACACCCACACACACACACACACACACACACACACACACACACACACACACACACACACACACACACACACACACACACACACACACACACACACACACACACACACACACACACACACACACACACACACACACACACAGGAGAATATCCTCACTCACTACTGGCTCTATGTCCCTCCCACTCTCCCTGCATCCCCCCACCCACCCAGACGGAGGAGCCTGTCTTTGACGTCACTGCTGTGCTTGTTATTACTTAACACGACTCTGCGGAGCGCCCGGGGCTTCACACACACAACATGCTCTGCTCTGCGCTCCCTTTGAAGAGCAAAGGGAGAGGGTGGGATGCAAATTGAGCGAGAGAAAGGGATATGTGTGTCTGTGACGTGAGTGTGTGTGGGGGTGGGTTGGGGGGGGGGGGGGGGGGGAATGATGTGATGTATGAAATGATGTACTGCAGCTGAGAGGTGGGCAGAGAAATGATCTCCCCTGCTTTTCTATGTGTGGTGAATTTGCAATTGCACCGTCAAGGAGAAGTTTCATTGCATATGTCAGTGGTTCTAAGCTTTTTCACACCAAGGACCCCCAAATGTATAATTCTGAAAATATTTTGTGCCACAATACAAGATTTGTGTTGTTAAAATGTTTTTAAAATACCAAATTTGTCAAAAATGTTTATTTTTTAAATAGACAATTTTCAAATGTATATAGGAATAAAGTGGTTCAACTGATTTTGATGCTATATTAACTCATTTTGCTGGGGATATGGGCTTAAATCAATGCCAATAGGACCCCCTCGAGCCCCGTGGAGGACTCCTGTGGGTCCCCGGACCCCACTTTGAGAACCACTGCCGTATGTGATGGATTCCATTTGAAAATCTAGTAAGTGCTGTGCACTGACTGTGGCAAAATGATTGTTGGCACAAAAGTAAACTCGCTACTGAAAACTAGTTAAAATAGTCTACTTTACAAGCTATAAACCGTTTGAGGGATGGTTTCATCGGTTAAATACTTAAATATGACTCTCATTGACAACCTTTCTGAAGGGGTACATCGTAGAATCTAGTGTTGATTTAACCACTTTAACCACACTTTATTTCGTTGAATGGCGTCCCCCCCATACTTTTTTCCTCTACACACCATATCTCTTCGCCGAAAATAGCCGACCTACAAATGCACAACTCGCGTTATGAGGTTGTAGATCTGATATTTTCACCGAACGTTCGCCTATCTCCGCACAATGTTCACCTATGACCAGAATAGGGATGCTGCAGGGTTCATGTGATTAACCCTTAGTGAAGTGATTAGTGAAGTGATTAGAGTGAAATGTGAAACTGTGATGATTTTGGTGGAAGCAAAACAATGCACACAATTTTATCATAACTTCCTATCTCTATATTTTAACTTTTTGTGTTTTTTGTAAATTAATGCCCAATTTGATCATATACAGCTTCAAACTTAAAGTATGAAAAATAGCAGATCTGCAAGCTCGAAATGGATTTTCATAAGTCTAATAATTATTTATATTTCTACATTTTATCACATTCAAAATGAAAGCCCACCAGTTAGCTTAACAATAGGCCTCAGAGTCCACCAGGTAATGTAATGTAGCAGGCTTTAAGCCTAGACTTTCACTACTCGTCTGTCTGTCTGTCTGTCTGTCTGTCTGTCTGTCTCTCTCTCTCTCTCTCTCTCTGAGTTGATTGTTGTGATGATTGTGCAACCCAGCTTGACCCCTGGATCGGCCGTATGCTTGAGAGGCTAATTATCTTATCAGGGACAGGGATATAGACAGGGATCAGAGGGAGCAAGGAGGAGTGATCAGCTGTCTCCATAAGTACATCAGCTGGTTCCATTAGTAAAGGTAGTTAACACACAGTTTCCCAAACTGTGGGTCGCGGACCCACTTTTATGGGTCGCGAGTTTTCGTTTCCAATTATTGTCGGAAAATAAAGAAAGAAATAATATTTCTTTCATAACAAATGCAAACATTTTTTAAATCATTTTTTATGAAAAAAAAAATCTAAAAAATTCCATAACAAAAACAAAGTATCATAGAATGGAAATACTCAAGTAAAGTAAAATTACCTCAAAACTGTACTTAAGTAGGCTACAGTACTTGACTGAGAACCAGTAATGAAAACTACATCTGGTACACTATCACAAAACAAAGATATTTCACGTTCATCGTGGCATCTGTCCATGTACTGTACACACAGTGAAATCGCCAGTGTTCATTTATCCATATGTAAGTCAGAGAGTGTACATGTAACCCGGAACAGAGTTCAATTATCGCTCAGGGTTTTTCCAGTGTAAGCATGTTCTCAAAGATATCATCCCTAATGAGTTAGTTCAGCACGTAGAGCGCCTCACAGAACACTGTGTTACTGAAAGACGAGACACGCTCCTCGGACGTGATAAACAGCGTGTTTCCCCCCCCCCCTTGCTTTCATGTTTCTGAAAGCGTAGCAGAGATCAATAATCAGGCTTTTCATGCAGATTCACATTTGGCTGTGTGCGTTCAAATGACGGTTTCTTCTGCATTTCAGTGTTGTTGTTGTTGTTGTAGTATCTGTTGACAGCGCCCCAGTGAGGTGCCATTGAATGAATTATGTAACAGGCTCGCTGCCGGGTTATACAGGCCACTGCGGGCAACTGAGGGGAAAATGTGCATATGCTGCTACCAAGACAACTGATAACATTAGCGTCTGTGTTTACATGTTCCGTACCATGTAGGTCCTTGCACTGTATGCACACGCACTCACACAGATGCGTGTGTGTGTGCTGTACACTTGCGGCGTGTGCAGCTTAATGAGTAACCAGAGCGGAGGTAGCTCGTTCCGGGGGCAAAATTCCATAAAGTGGAAGTTGTCTTTACCTACTGACACGGTGTACAAGGCCAGCGTGTTGATATCGCCAGTCATTTATAAAACTCAGACTGAGATAGAATCCCCTGCACTATCGTTGTACAGGCTAACAGAAAGGAGAACAAAAGTACCTTTAACATACTTGAACAGGTCAGATCCTCTCAATACACAAACTAAGAATGAAAGTCCAGGGCAAACCAATAAGTGACCCAGCTCCCAAAGACATGCTGACCACTGTGTGAATTTTGACCTCTGGCACACAGCGCAGTTTAAACATTGAAGTGAATGCTTACGGATGCTAATGGATTGGATTTGACTGTCTGTTGCAGGCCAATCTGTGAACCCATTCGGTAAAAAAATAAATGTTTTTGCCTCTGGGGGCACCACCTCAGGAACTTGGCAGGACTCCTCCCCTTTCATAGTCCACTTCCTTCTGGCTGCTTCTGTGTGTATTCCTACTAACAACAATACTACATTTTTAAGGCAGTGGTTCTGACAGATTCTGCAGAATCTGTCTTGTGAGATTAGCTGCAGGCTAGTAGTGAGTGCCGAGGTGTTCCTAATAACTATCACTCATTAACACTAATAAAGACCACAAACAAATAGATCAATTATCCAAGTAAGTCCATTATGGAGGGAATTTCTGGAGCCATTATTAGTTGGGCTAATGAAGTCCTGTGCCTGGGAATACTCAATACTGGGAAGTTAGCTTTTAGTTACTTTGGAGATTTAGATTATTATTACAAAATGCACATCAATCCCTCAAGCACTAGTTTATACTTCAGCTAATAGCTGATCTACGACCTCACAGCACGTTGTGAGCTTGCAGATCTGCTATTTTAGACAAATTCTGAAAAGATTGAGTACTTTTGCTTTGGTACAGTATATCTTTTGATGCCAAAACATTTGTAATTTTACTCAGGTACAATTTTGAATACGGGACTTTTACTTTCAACAAGGTTTTTATATTACTAATACTCAATATCAATGTTTCTGTACTCAACTGTATACTTTGTGTGCTTGGAAAGCTCCCCTGTGGTGTCTCTCCATCTCCCTCACTCTGACCTTGCAGCCCAAACACACACACACACACACACACACACACACACACACACACACACACACACACACACACACACACACACACACACACACACACACACACACACACACACACACACACACACACACACACACACACAGCGGGAACAATGGCCGCAGGGACTCCAGGCATGATGGGTAAACAACACCAGTGCACGGCTAACGTTACGTTTACACACACAAGACACGCACACAGATATCCTACTATACACACACACACAAACACACACACACACACACACACACACACACACACACGCGCAAGCACACATATACACACACACACACACACAGCAAACACACACGCACACGCACACGCACACGCACACACACACACAGGCATTTCACACACAGACGGAGAAAGACATTCGTACAAAAACACAGCTCTAGCACTCACTCACCACACGCAGAGACATTGCACGCGCCGCACGCACGCACAGATCACAACCCATTACCCCCCTCGGCTATGACTTCAGTCGCCCTGACAGCACAGTTCAGCTCACAGAACATAAAGAATTTCCAGTGTCTGTGCTTGTTCGCAAGAGTGCCTGTGTGTGTGTGTGTGTGTGTGTGTGTGTGTGTGTGTGTGTGTGTGTGTGTGTGTGTGTGCGCGCGTGTGCGTGTGTGTGCGCGTGTGGAGGCCGTGAGAGGCTTCAGTGACTAAATTCCAAGAATACGTATCACATATACACAGAACTGTATGCTGTAGATGGTGGCTAATGAGTGGTCGGTCACATGAGGGCTCTTTCAGGCTAATTCTCACCATATCTGCCCTCCTCTCTTCATCACATGCACTATACTGTGGCTCCTTGCATTAAAGAAGGGCTCTTCAACAGTGGGTCCGGGACCCCTAGGGGTTCCTCAGAGTTACTACAGGGGGGCCTCCAAATGTTTGTGTGGTAGGATTATATTTGTTTGTACATGAACCTATTCTGAGGACAGCTTTAGCCAAAAATAGCAGATCTACAAGCTCGCAACGCCTCATGCTGCGAGGCGCTTGTAGATTGGCTATTTTTGGCAAAAAAGGTTTGGTGTAGAGGGGGGAAAAGAGTAGAGAGGGTTTAGGTGGTTAAATGTCGGAAAATACACAATAACGTGAATCCAACATATTAATAGAAAAGATCAGCACAATAGCAGATCTACAAGAATAGCAGATCTACATCTACATCTAGATCTACAAGCTCACAATGCGTTGCATCGCGACGCATTGTGAGCTTGTAGATCTGAGATTTTCAAATGGCCCATTTTTGATATAGGATTGTTTTGATTTTTTTTTAACACAAATCTCTTCTGGGGGTCCCTGGCACATAACATTTTCAGATGGGGTCCACGGCCAAATACATGTCAATTTGGGGGTCCCTGACTTTGAGAATCACTGGACTAGGCATTACGGCACATTCGGAGTCCACTAGTATGGATTCAGGGCTGGGTTTATATGTTTCTGGTATTATTGACCACTCACTTTGCATGTCCGTGCTCCGTGGCAAAACTTAAGTTTGACGGAAATGTCCATCACAAGCTGGCATGATGATGACCGCATAACCATGACTGATATGTGCATAGCAATTATTTGGGACACTGTTTTGTGCTCCATCTGCCTTGATTTTCTCATGCAGGACAGTCCATTAAAATGGCAGCAGGGCAGGCCACATGCAGCCCCATAGAGTGAGTAATGTGAGCCTGGGACAGAGTGAGGTCAGCCTGCTGGGGTGGGAGGTTAGTGCTGTGGTAATGAGGTCTGTGGTGGATCTGTATCCCCGTCCAGCCCTGGAAGAAGTACTCTCATTTTCTACTTAAGTAGCAATACCACGATGTAGAACGACGTGCTGTGAGGTCATAGATCAGCTAAATCAAAATGTTACTCCAGTAAAAGTACAAACGTATTGGCATCAGAATTGACTTATTTACTTAGTAATTTTGTCGAAGAAAGACGATCTAACAGCTCAAAACACGTCGCATTGCGACGTGTTTTGAGCTTAGCTTGTAGATCTAGCTTGTAGATCGAATAGCCAAAGTATAAAATGGGCCAAAGTATAAAGTATAAAGTATAAGTAGCCAAAGTATAAAATGGGGCTTAATTGGTTGACGGATGTTTCGTGAAAACCTACAAAGTACCTAGCCGCTGAGATGTGGTGGAGTAGAAATATATGATAAAGTATTGAAAATGGTACATACTCAAGCAAAGTACCTCAAAATTGTACTTTAGTACAGTACTCGAGTGAATGTACTTAGTTACTTTCCGCCAGTGGCAGGGTGGGAGGTTAGCGGTGTGGTAATGAAGTGCGTGGTGGGTGTGTGTCCTCTGCCGCTCACTGGAACACTGCACACTGATTAACTGGGGACTATTGCAATTGCGTGGGTCAGCCGGCTCGTGCCATCAGCACGGGACAGGATTGTTACTTTTTGACCGTGACATAATGGCGACTAAAATAACATTATGCCAGTGTCCGCGTGCTGTGTTTCAAAATGTCATACGTACAGTAGGTATATAGGCTACCCTTTTAGCACTGATGACCTCTGACCTCCACTATGCTGCTCTGAATCTGATGCTCTATTCCAGCAAATCCCCAACCAGGGCCCACTGGTGGTGGGCCCTGAGGATATTACAAGTGGGCCCCCAAATAATTGGCATAACACTACACTTTTTGGTGGAAAAATGTGTTTTCATTGTGTTACAGATAAGTAAGAACTTAAAGGAGACATCCGGGCATTTTAAGTGTTATCTTTGATGTGTGGCAAATCACTCACCAACGTAGAAATGCCCATTGAGTTACTCCACAGATCCCCCTGTCGACCCCCACCGTTGGCATAATAGGAGGTGCGTGAATAGCCCAAATTCGCCTATTTTAACAAATGCAAACGGTGGGGGTCGACAGGGGGATCTGTGGAGTAACTCAATGGGCATTTCTACGTTGGTGAGTGATTTGCCACACATCAAATATAACACTTAAAATGCGCGGATGTCTCCTTTAAAGTATACTACGCAAGCCGGAACACGATCGATTGACTGATCATTTACCCTTTAAAACCGGTAAAGCATCTGTGTCATTTTAGATTTCTTTGGCTATTAAAAAAATAGCAGATATACAAGCTAATAGTGCTATGAGCTTGTAGATCTATTTTAGAAAAATCATGAACATTTGTGCAAATCTTTGAATATATATATTTCTCAAAGTGAACATTTGTAACTCAAATCTTTGCTTCTGGGGGGTCCCTGGAACTAAACATTTTGAGATGGGGGTTATATTATTTTGGGAGGTCCTTGACATGAAAAAGTTTGAGAACCACCGATATAGCAACATTAGTTTTTTCAAAAAACTTTTAGGATTTAGAAGACATTTGTATAATCCCCAGAAGCGAAGATTTGAGTTACAAATGTTTGCTATAAAAAATATATGCATATATTCAAAGATTTGCACGAATCTTTAAAAAAAAAACAGATCTACAAGCTCATAGCGTGACACTCGGTCCCGCGCTATGAGCTTGTAGATCTGCTATTTTTGAATAGCCAAAAAAAGGCACTGGAATGTTGAGTGGTATGTTTGTGCTGTGAACAGGTGTAAATCATCACATTTGTTTAGTATAGTTTTTAGCCCCACTAGCCTTGAGGCTCGAACCACTTATAAACCCAATGCTTAGTTGAACGGGGTACCCCAGGGCCCTACACATGGTCTGCTCCCTTTTCCACCCCTCTACACCAAATATATCCACAGAAAATAGTAGATCTACAAGCTTTTAGAACGGCTAATTTTGTTGAATGTTCCCTTTTTTCGCTGAATGATCGCCTATCATGACATGCCTTGAATAGGATGATGATGTCAGTTGGTCCGTCCGTCTTTCCTTTCCACCACTTGGGTCCCAATTAACCCATTCAATCCGGGAACGCATCTGTGTCATTTTAGATTTCTTTGGCTGCTCAAAAATTGCATTTATAGTTGACCCAATTTTTTTGTTTCTATCGATTAGTCACCATTAGAGACTTGCATTCATAGATATGTTTTTGTTTTTGTCGCATTCCTAAGCCAATAGTTTGATGACCAACTGACCGGTAGGCAGCGGTTCCGGTAGGAGACACAAAGGAGACTCTTTGAGTCTCCTACCAGAACCGCTGCCGGTCATCAATTTATTGGCTTAGGAATGCACCAAAAAAATATATACATGAATTCAAGTCTCCATGGGGTGACTAATCGATAGGAAAAAACAGTCATTTTGGGGTTGAACTATCCCTTCAATGGATTGAACATCATCTCAAAAACCAATGTCTGGATTGCCATGGGATTTGTGCCGTCTCCCTGCATAATCCCTGGAGGATGAACCCCACTACTGATTTTGATCACCAAACAGGCTTTCCTCAAGTGCCACCTTATAAGCCAAAATGTTAAATAATGTAACATCCTCTCTGGGGCGCCGCCAACACGTGCGTTTAATCTAATCTGTGGAAACATACAATTACCAGCGGGAGTGGGTCACGATCATTTTGATGAGGACCCGATCTGGCAGGCAGCGAGGCGATAAGATCACGTTTCACGGTATAAAAGGTATTGCGAGGCTCCCGTTACTGCAGCCGAGCAGGGTCTCCGTTTACAGGACAGTTTTCCAGCAGAATGCCGTGTCATCAACTACTGTTGCATGATATAGGCCTGGCCCAGGGTACAGATTAAACACCCCCCCCTTCTCTCTCTCTCTCTCTCTCTCTCTCTCTAATTACCTTACCTGATGTGGAAAGCCAGTGAGATATCTGTGTGTCTGTAGGAACACATAGTCGGTAGAGCACACTGAATGTTGTGAAATTCTTTCTGAGATGCTACAACGCTTTCCATGCCTTTTCCCCACTCCCCGCTGTGTGTGTGTGTGTGTGTGTGTGTGTGTGTGTGTGTGTGTGTGTGTGTGTGTGTGTGTGTGTGTGTGTGTGTGTGTGTGTGTGTCGGGGAGGGAAGGGGGGGGGGGACACATGTGAGGAAATGATGAAGAAAGGAAAACATTAGGTGACATGAAGAGGATTATATGGTGACACTCTGAGGTGTGGAAGACGCAATTGTCAATTCAATGTATATACAAGCTTGCAGATCTGCTAAAAGAAAATAAGGCATGGACAAAACATTTGTCAAATGTTTTGTTCCAGGGACCTCCAGAAGCAAAGATTTGAGTTACATATGTTCGCTTTAAAAATATATATATTCAAAGATTTGCACAAACTTTCACGATTTAAAAAAAATAGCAGATCTACAAGCTCATAGCGCAGCACTGATTGCCGTGCTACAAGCTTGTATATCTGCTTGTATTGATAGCTTGTAGTAATACTGTAAGTGTGTGTGTGTGTGTGTGTGTGTGTGTGTGTGTGTGTGTGTGTGTGTGTGTGTGTGTGTGTGTGTGTGTGTGTGTGTGTGTGTGTGTGTGTGTGTGTGTGTGTGTCGGAGAGGGAAGGGAAGGGGGGGGGGGGACACGTGAGGAAATGATGAAGAAGGGAAAACATTAGGTGACATGAAGAGGATATGGTGACACTCTGAGGTGTGGAAGACGCAATGGGAGACGGCGGGGGTTGAAAGAGTACGAGAGGCGCAAGGATGACAGAGTGTGGAGAGAGAGAGAGAGAGAGAAAGAGAGGAGGGCTAATGAAGAGGTGTCAGAGACAGCTGGGAGGATGTGAAGGAAGCAAGGATGGATGGAGGGAGGGAGGAGGGGGGACAGATGTGCCCCGGGGGCTGGCAGTGGCCTTTATGGCCCTATTGCAGGAGAGAGAGAGAGAGAGAGAGAGAGAGAGAGAGAGAGAGAGAGAGAGAGAGAGAGAGAGGAGTTAGGGGGGGAACTGTTCACTTAGGGCAGTGGATCTCAAAGTTTTTAATGTCAAGGACCCCCCAAATGAATATGTCTTTGGCCGCGGAGGCCCCATCTGAAAAGATTTTGTGCAAGGGACCTAAGGTGAATGTTGTTAAAATGTGTTCGTTTCCCTCTCCCTCAGGATTTGTGGAAAATAGCAGACAGATCAAGCTTCTCAAAGATTCTGCGAGCTTGTAGATCCGCTATTTTTGAATAGCCTAAGTATGAAATAGAATTCAAGTGGTTAAAACTGATTGTGATAGCTATGTTAATTAATTTAGCTGGGGATCCCCCTGGAACCCCCTCAAGGACCCCCCTGGGGGTCCTCGGGCCCTACTTTGAGAACCACTGGATCAGAGGATTTGATCGGAGAGCATACAGTTGGACTGGAGGGAATCGGGGGGTGTCGGTTGGCGGTGGGGTGGGGGTGTTGGGTGGCGGTGTGTGGGGGTGGAGGGCTGAAAAAAAATAATTGATTGGAGAACAAAAGAAGCTTCCGCTGCCGGAACTAAAAAGCAACGATGCAAATGCATTCAAATCAATGCTGCTCGTTTCTCTCAAAGAGCAAAAAAAAACACTGAAATTCACTTGATGCGAAAAAAGCAACGGCAGCGAAAATGTAGACCACCCCTGCCGATAAATGCCACGGGGCCTGGACAGACACAAAGACTTGAGGCAATTTGAGAGTGTATGCGCGTGTATGTGCGCGTGCGTGCGTGCGTGCGTGCGTGCGT
>NC_139948.1:20883736-20923736 GCF_963454915.1 Gymnoscopelus microlampas
ACCGATATAGCAACATAGTTTTTTTCAGAGAACCGTTGAAGACATTTTGTCGGCTCATTGGGGCATGACTTTTTACACCAGCCTTTATCTGGTGGCTGGGGAGACACACACACACACACACACACACACACACACACACACACACACACACACACACACACACACACACACACACACACACACACACGGGGGGGGGGCATATCTGCCTGGAGCAGACGCATTGTACTGCATTCACACTCCATAAACTCTGTTTGTCTGCTGAAATGTTTCCAGACAGACACACACCTCTCTACGATTGGCACACTGTGTGCGTGAGTGAGTGTGTGTGTGTGTGTGTGTGCGTGTGTGCGTGTGTGAGTGTGTGAGTGTGTGTGTGTGCGTGTGTGCGCGTCTGCGTGCAAGAGCATGTGAGAGCATGCTTGCGTGTGAGAGCTTGCGTGTGAGGGCCAAATATAGTCGAATGTGAGAAATAGACGTTGTGAGGTCCATTTTCCTTGAGTTTAGGATTAGACATTTAGAGGTTATAGGTTTAGGGGTTGGTGTTGGTGAGCTGTGTCTGATTTATACTTAGTTGAGCGGTGAAGTCACACACACACTGAAAAATAGCAGATCCAGGCCTGCAATTCGTCAGCTATTTTCTATTTGAAGTCCTCACAAGTATTGTAATAAAAGATGTGTTTATGTACTGTGTGTTTAACGTACGTGTGCGGTACATGTGTGCCCGGCGACAGGTCCGTGTTAAACTCCCTGCAGCCTTATCAGCAACACACACACACACACACACACACACACACACACACACACACACACACACACACACACACACACACACACACACACACACACACACACACACACACACACACACACACACACACACACACACACACACCCCAGTAACAGCTCGTGACTCCTATATGCAGCAGCCAAGCTCAGTGATTGTAGCTGTTTCAGAAGCAGATATGGTATCATGGTGGTGGAGTGAATGCATACTTTAAATGAATAGAAGGCATTAACCTTTCCTTTATTTAGCTTGTGTCCTGTGGAGCCAATGAGGTGAGGCAGTATCAGATGGCAGTACTGTCTGCTTATGAATGAGAAGCTCCCAGCATACACATATACAAGCAGATTGGAATTAGCGATTGTCCCATTAAGACCTGAGGTGATTCTTAAAAATGTTTTCCAACAGTTTTTTGAAAAAAAATCTAAAATAAAATGTTAACGATTTTTCAAAAATAGCAGATCTACAAGCTCATAGCGTGGCACTCGGTGCCGCGTTATGAGCTTGTATATCTGCTATTTTTGAATAGCCAAAGAAACCTAAAGTGACACAGATGCGTTCCAGGTCTAAATGGGTTAAATCGAACATGTTCCTATTTGGATCAATGGAACTACAATAGTATACTTTAAGTTCCTATTTATCTTTGGATTCATGAGGACATTCCTACACTGGATGATTGGTATACGGAGGTAATGAGCGTGGTGCCTTTGGAAAAACTGACTTATATCCTCCGTGATAACATGGAAGGATTCACAAGGGTATGGCAGCCAGTCTTGGCTGCAGTGGACCCCTCTGAGCTTCAATGTACCTTATTGAACAGTACTGTATATGTAAAAAATGGGGAAACGTCTCTGGTAACCTGGAACATGCAATGATGTCAAACCGGTGGTGTACTTGTGTCTGTCTATTTTATTTTATTTGTTATAATTTTCTTGTTGTCTAATGTAATGTCTGTGTATTGTGGTGCCTGCTACATTCTATTAGAAGAAAGGGTGGTTCTACACAAATTGTATGCTACAACAAATGTTCAAACTATCAGAACCTCAATAAAGAAACATTTGTTTTTAAAGTTCAGAATTATCTGTATCACAATGATTGAAAACTCATCATTCAAAGTTGTATAGAAATAAATACCATGAGATTTTGGTTTTCGTTTCGATATTAATGTTATATAAGGATAACATCGTACACACACACACACACACACACACACACACACACACACACACACACACACACACCACACCGAGAGAGTGCACAGCTGCCATGCTTGACACTCGGGGTGGCCCACATGCTCACATGATACGTCACACTTATTTTTTGCTCCCAAGACCCGGGGGGTTTGACTAATTTGTGACTGTGTTAAATATGTCCGTTGACAACCCCCCCCCCCTCCCCCCACTGTCACGTGTCACTACAGGGTGTGTACGGTGTCACTCCGATTTCCGGGTGCACCGTGTCGCCCCCACGACAGTAGGATAGCGACGTCATGATAGCGATGTCATCTGTCCACAATGCTTAGGGTTGTCAAAAAAAACTGGTGGCTGAATGGATACCATTTTGAGATTTCACGTCAGTGTGGATTAAAACTATAGCTATATTATAGTATGGCATTCTAAAACGGTACGATACAATGGAGTACAGAACTTTGTTTCATCTTTTCAAACATTTCCGATAATCACAGATACAGTATGCCACAGTCTGTCACATGGTCTACTTCTAAGTTAGTCTATCTACTCGTAGACTTTTTAAGTAGACTTACGAAAGTCTACTTAAAAATCGGTCCCCCTCACTTCAAACTTGCCCTCTGCGCCCTAGACTCAGGCAGCTACAGAGTAAAATCCTCAGTGTTAACAAATCCATCTCTAACTCTGAGCGGGTACAAATGTTACCAAACGGACCCATAACGGGTCCGTATGGTTACATTTGTACACGCTCAGAGTTCAATTACAGTGTAGGGACTGCACATGTGACCCTCCACGTGAGGCGCGTAATTTTCCGCCATGTGGCCGGCTGCCCATTGTGGCACGATGGGATCTTGTAATCGAGATCGTGATAACACGAGTCACTGTACTTACTGTACACCGATGTGACCACCCCTATCCAAAAAACAACATCCCCACCCACCCCCAGGTGAACAGCTAGCTCAGCAGGGAAGAGAAAATGGCTGCAATTACCGTCTGTGGGAAAGAAGGGGAAATGAATAGAGGCTATAGCAGTTACATCATCACAATTATTGTGATGGGCTCCGGGTCCTGATGGGCGCCCGCTGTGAATGAGTTTGTCCGCCTGTGTGTGTGTGTGCGTGAGTGAGTCTGTGTGTCAGAGAGAGAGAGAGAGAGAGAGAGAGAGAGAGAGAGAGAGAGAGAGAGAGAGAGAGAGAGAGAGAGAGGGAGAAATAGTTCTAGTGTCTTTCTATGTTCATCAGGGTTTTAATTGGGATTCGTTTATAACATTAAGTCTAATTAATTAAGATTCATTGATGGCCTCCTTCAAGAGGAGCTTGAAGGGGGATCTATTACTCCATCTGTAAATCACACCCAGACAGTGGGTACAGTGAGGACAAAGAAACCCAGTCACAGGCCACAATAACCTACCTGACTTGACAAAGACCTGTGCTCCGAGGAGCACTTTTTCTAGTTCACATTTGAATTACAAATGGATAAATTAATATCCCCTTTCTCCCGCTTTAGCTCCTTGTTTCAGGACTCATCACTGCTTCTTGTAAATACTTATTGAGGAAGATGCTTGTGAAATCCCGTTCCATACCCAATCCCATCAGCAAAACGCTATTAAGTTATGCATTTTGGATGCATTGAAGATCCAATGCCACAGACATATTGGCAAGTATAATTGATTCAAATGAATTGGACGAGGAAATATGCCATATAAATGTTGCATTTTCAACGTCCATCACATCACAAATTTACGGATAGGCTATGAAAGAGTAGGTGACATTTTCTTTTTGAACAAGCCTTTTAACGAGAACTCTTTGCAGTTTTAAAAAAATAGTCATAGGAATAGAGAATATAAATAAACGAGGAAACAAGATCAGATGACAACAAACAATATCAGATATAATACAAAAGGTGCCAGGGTGGATAAATTAACACATGAATGCATATTTTCTTTGTAGTCTCTTTCTCTTACTCTCTCCTTCTCGCTTGTTTCTGCACTCATTAGAAGCTTTCAATCATATTGCTCTAACATAAAACAAAAATATTATGCAAATCACCTGAAGTAGTCCAAAATAAAGGGTGGTAAAACGTGTTACTTTGCGCCACGTTTCAAGCTTGTGGATCTGCTACTTTTGATGCTTTTGTGTGACGCTGTAGTATGATCAAGTAGGGCTTTAATTTACGAAAAGAAAAACTGAAAAAGTTCAAATATGGAGATGTTTCTGCTCGACAGCAACGATATACGATATATACTTTAGAGTAGATAATTCTACACATATAGTACACATACATTCGTGGTAACACTTGCTCAAAAGGGGTAAATTCATACACGTTATTAACACTCAATTAACGTTTAATTCATGATTAACTAATGCATTAATTAATCATGAATTCATCATGAATTCCTTGTTTCCTTGAATTCCCCAACTATTCCTGTAACTATTACTTAACCAAAGTAACGTATCATTATTTAAGCATGTTATTCCACAGTTACATGAATTCAAATGCGACCATGTTATGGGCCACACGTGGTGTGTTTGTAGATCTGCTTTTATCGGTCAGTTCTATGCCAGCAGCACTAACTATTATTCTCCAATTATGTAACAAACTGGGACATTATTATCAAAAGGAATAAAATAAAAGAAAGATTACTTTGTATCCCCAATTTGGCTTACTGCCAGTTTTAGATCCGTAATATACAGTACTGTAGCTGACCTCTGGTTCGACGGCACAGCAAGTGGAGGAGAGTTTAGCAAAGTGATAAAGACTACCATTGTTTATGAATGTGCTTCTTAAATATAATAATAATGCTTCTCGTATTTCTCTTGGTTTACCCTTTGAAGTTCTGCAATAGCTGCTTTATTCACACTAGTATTACGGTCAACATTCATTATCTGGTGAGCCTCGGACTGGGTTTTTCCTTCTTGAAGAAGCTTCAAAACCTTCTTTTACCGGGCGATAGATTCTTCTAGCCTTGGTCTTGTTTTTTTCTGTGCATGTGTGCGTGCATGTGTGTTGTCTTTTGTGTGTGTGTGTGTGTGTGTGTGTGTGTGTGTGTGTGTGTGTGTGTGTGTGTGTGTGTGTGTGTGTGTGTGTGTGTGTGTGTGTGTGTGTGTGTGTGTGTGAATTTATGATTAACTAATGCTTAAATAATGTATTAGTTAATCATTAATTAATCATTAATTAAGCGTTATTTAAGCGCTAATTACGTACTATGAGCAAGTGTTACCACAATGGTTATAAGTAGGACTCATGCACACAACACCAACTCAAGCACCTCAAAGTGTGCTTTGACTAAAACGTTTTTTCTTTTCTTTACATTATCCTTGTTTTATTATCTACTATACAGAGCAGATAAAACAACATGACATGTCCAGACAGAGGCTCTGCCTCTCTCCGCAGAGTGTATAGATGGATGATTTATCAGGTGTGTAGTCACACCCAGCCCAGAGTCTAATTAGTTTGACTCAGGCCATGTTGGGTATGCATAAATCAGCCTTCAGTTCAGAAACAGCAACTGGCTCTGACATATATCCCTGTGGAAAAAAAGTGAAATGGTCCACAACCGCAGCGTTTTTTGGTGGTTTTGCTTTTGTCATTCAAAAAAGCCAAAAGAAAGTCAATTCAATCCCCATCAGATCCGCCCAGTTGATTGGGGCCTTAACTTGCACTTGAGCTTACCTGATCTGTCCTAACTGCATATTTTGTTCTTTATCAATGCTTATTAATTGTTGACGTTTCTTTTGTTTCGATGCCTTGAATTGTTTTGTTTTGAACCATGTTCAGCACTTTGGTCAGCTTTTGGTTGTTGTAAATGTGCCGTATAAATAAACTTCGATTCGATTTGATTTGAACAGATGACTGAACTGGGCTGGACGTGTCATATCACTGTCAATGCCACCCACACGTCCTCTGTTGATGTCATGTGGATTGCATACAGCAATCTATATATACATGGAGGGATGGCGTTTTATATTGCCAAAAAATGCATATGCATTCAAACTAGGAGTGAGCCCTTATTTCCAGTGGTGTAAAGCAACTAAGTACTGTACTTAAGTACAATTTTGAGGTACTTTTACTTTACTGGAGTATTTCCAATTGCCTATACTTTTACTCCACTACATCTCAGAGGCAAATATTGTACTTTTACTCCACTATAATTATTTGAAAACTTTGCGACGCGTTGTGAGCTTGCAGATCTGCTATTTTCAAACATTTTAGTACTTTTACTTTTTGTACATAAGTACATTTTCATACCAATACTTTTGTACTTTTACACAAGCAAATTCTGAATTCCGGACTTTTACTTGTAACAGAGTACTTCTACATTGTATTGATACTTTTACTTAAGTAAAACATTTCAATACTTTTTCCACCACCGCTCGTCTCCCATTGTGGTCCCGTACTGTCATGATGAGTGTGTCCTTGAGATTTCTGAGAGCCACGTCTCTGTCGCTACAGCCTGCGACCCAGAACCCCCCCCCCCCCCCCCCCCCCTCACCCCACCCCCTCATCTCTCACCGCTATAGACTCGTCTATTCCCTCCACGTAAACAAAACACACACTCCCATTGAATGACATGCACTCAGGCCTCCCTCTGATGTCATCGTCGCCATGGTATCTATTCTCACGGATCGCCCTCCTCCCCCTGCAGAGATAATACCATTCAGTTGCTGCGTGCCTCTTTTTTTTCTCCCTTCTGTTTCCAACAGCGTCTCCTGTATACGCACACAGGCAACATGTGGCAAGGTCTCAGCATTGGTCACGTGACAACACAGAGACGTATACGTACAGTAAACACGTCCCCCAAGGCAATTTGGAGTGCACAGGCGTGGGATTTATAGGTCCTTCCTCAAATGCAGTGGTCCTCAACGTGACCCCCGCCCAAAATAATCCTATTTTCACAATTTTGGCCTCTTTCATATATTATTTGACAATTTGGCCAATGTTGTATAGTAGTTTGTTGATTACTTTTTTCTTTTCTTTCTTTCTTTTTTTGTAGAGTTATTAAAAAAAGTCACTTGTCATCTACACTGTCATCTGTGGACCCCCCCCAAATCATGTGGGGACCCCGCCTGGGGGCCCAGGCCCGCAGGTTGAGAACCACTGCTCTCTAATGCAATGGTCCTCATACGTATTTTTTTATGTCAAGGACACCCAAATTAATGAATGTGGACCCCCATCTGAAAATATTTTATGCCAGGAACCCCCATACAAGATTTGTGTTGTTAAATAGCCGATGTACTGTATAGGGTTAAACTTATCTTTGATGCTATATTGACAAATTTCCCCCCGGACCCCACTTTGAGAACCAAGGAATATGGGAGAGACGCTGTGGGACCCTCTTTTCACTCCCTTCATCCCTGCGTCCTCTCACCCCTCAAAAACTAAATCAAATCTAAATATATTCAAAGAGAGCCAGTGTTTGGTATGCGGCTGCCTGCTGATTTATGGCTGCAGGATGAGGAAGGGGACACGTCTCCTCCTCCTCCTCCCAGATGGATGGAATGGAGGGCCAGCTCTGACTGATGGAGAACTCTGCACACGTTAACATTACAACAGAGAGACAAAGAGGAGAAGCAGGGCGGGGGGGGCGGGGGGGGTTGAAAGAGTGAGTGAGAGAGAGAGAGAGAGAGAGAGAGAGAGAGAGAGAGAGAGAGAGAGAGAGAGAGACATTGAGTAGGTTAAGGATAATTTCTTTTAACAGGTCGTTCATCAAAGTCCTTGCGGTCTTGTTTCCAATGAGAACCTGTGAGCAATTAGGGATTAAGAGTCTTGCTCAGGGACAAATTTCATTTCATCGACGCATATGCTGACCTGGCCTGGAATCGAACCTGGGGCAACCAGGGACTCTGGCTCCCTAGGCGGGCTCACTAACCACTCAGCTATGGCCGCCCCTTATGTGTGTTGAAAGAGTGAGTGAGTCAGCGAGTGAGTGAGTGAGTGAGTGAGTGAGTGAGTGAGTGAGTGAGTGAGTGAGTGAGTGAGTGAGTGAGTGAGTGAGTGAGTGAGTGTGTGCGTGAGAGAGAGAGAGATAGAGAGAGACACACACACATTGTATTGTGCATACAATGTTTTGTTTTATTTTGTTCCGCTTTTGCTCTGCCAATGTAAATGTATGTTTTCTCGTGCCAATAAAGCCCCTTTGAATTGAATTTCAAAATTGAGCGAGCCCTACATGTATAAAAGGATGACATTTCTCCCATGCTAAGCAACCTGAGCCATCACTCCCTTCTCACTGAGAGACAATGACAGTGCATTCTAAAAGAGAGAGATAGAGAAGGGGGGGGGGGGGGTTGGTGGTGGGGGGTTGCAGAGATAAGGAATATGAGAGATATAATGTATTTTAGACAGACAGCCCAGAAACAAAGTCTGGATGGGTTGATTGGAGGTGGTGGATGCAGTGTTAGGTTCCATCTGCAGAGAGAGAGAGAGAGAGAGAGAGAGAGAGAGGCTGTCCCCTACAGCCTGTCTCAACCTTTGTGTTCCCACTCAGGACAATGTTTACGTACACACAGCCAAGTGTACAGTGTGCGCCTGCATACATGAATGAGTGTGTGCACGTGTGTGCGTGTGCGTGTGCGTGTGTGTGTGTGTGTGTGTGTGTGTGTGTGTGAAGGGCCTTAGCAACTGCATCGTGTGTCTTTCTCTGCATATTTATTGCAGTACTCTATGATGTGTCACTGTCCCTTGTCGTCATGTTACATTATAAAACCACGAATCCACAGCATGCTCACTGTTCTGTCTCGCTACAGCGGTGATGAATAAGCGCCGTCTTTGTTGTGCAAATCAAGAACTTTCAACCCTGCAACACCCAGGAGACCAATTAATCCTCATTTAATTGGGCCTAGACTCCATTCCTTTCTTGAATAAGGATCTCAAGAGGCGAAGAAAGCAATGTTTAAGATTTTGTGCCCATAAAAGAAAAGGCCCTTTCATATTCCACATTATGGCTGTTCAGTGCTTTGTGCACCGTTGGAGAGACGTGCAGGATTTTTTTTATTGACTGATTATGAATAATACAAGAAAAACATGTGGTTTGGATTCAGAGATGAAATCAAACTGCCTCTCATCAAACAATAAGCTGAACAGATAGATAATTCACAACTCTCCATAAGCAACGGCTCCAAAATAACTGTCAAAGGGAAAGTTTTTTGCAAAAAAAAAAACATATGCAGTATGTTACTTAATATGTTTGCAAAAACATATGCAGTATGTTACTTAATATGTTTGCAAAAACATATGCAGTATGTTACTTACATTTTTTGCAAAAACATATGCAGTATGTTACTTAATATGTTTATTAATCACTGAATTCAATAGCTGTTTTTCATTAAAGTACAAAAACTGGCCACTCCATGGAGCGCATATCTCCAATGTTCTAATCAGATGACTCACCTCTTCAGACTCCACCTCACCCCCCTAGCACTTCACTCTCCCTGGACCCCTTCCTGTCACCTTCTGCCTCCATTGATGCTAGCCATTGACCGAGATATGGCCAGTGGTGGAAAAAGTACTAATTTCTTTAAGTATCAATACTGCAATGTAGAAATACTCTGTTACAAGTAAAAGTCCAGAATACAAAATGTACTTGAGAACAAAAGTATTGTCAAAATGTACTTCAAGTACCAAAAGTAGAAAGTACTCATTATGCAGAATGTCCCATTTCACAAGTTTTCAAATGCAGACAATGTATTAAAATCTTTTGAAAATAGCAGATCTACAAGCTCACAATGTGTCGCATCGCAACGCATTGTAAGCTTGTAGATCGGCTATTTTAAAATGGCCAAAATGTATAGGCCTGAAGTGGTTAATGTATGTTTCCGTCGATATGAACGTCAGATCCCCCCCAAAAAAAGAGGAGAAAAAAAGCTATTAAAATACGCGATCCAGCACATTGGCCCATAGGCTCAGGTTTTTAACTGCGGTGGACTCAGGATGGAGTTATGATTTTTTCCTACTGTACCATAGGATATAATAATATCATATAAAAGGTAAGAAAAAGGTAGGGCGGAATTCTCCTTTAAGCAACGGGGTTATGTGATTAGCCTTTTCCACGAGAAGTTTCATCTAAGTTATCTACAGATCAGTCAGTCAGTCTATCAGCCAGTCCTCTCCTTGACAGATCACACCCCATCCTCCTGATAATGGAGGGGACGTGCAGCCTTTCATTGCATTCACTCTCACAGACACACAGTTATTATGCAAGAGCACACAGGTCTATTTTTGGGAGCGTGCTATCATAGGAAACAACCTCAGATATGGTCCAGGTTGTACTGGCTCCATGCTGGAGAAGAACATATGGATTTCATATCGCCGCTGTTGGGTGGAAACCTTGTATATGTGACTCGACGCGTTGTAAGCTTGTATTTTCGCTACTTTGGTGTGACACTCTTGTATGATGAAGTAGGGCATTCATTTAGGTAAAAAAGTTGAAATATGGAACTACGAGGTGGTGGGAGTGACTATAGAAAGGTGTTGTCTATGCATGTATACAGTTTGTTCATTCAAAGTGTTACTGCACAGTAACAGTCTAATGATATTTGTTCCCTTCTTATTATATGCATCTGGTTTTCATCAAGCAGGTAAAATGCATTATTGGCTAGTTAAAGTCATATGGGATACATCGTTATAAGGGTTTATTAAATGTTCAACAGGAATCTGTGTTTCTTTCTCTTCAAATATTTATATCCCTTTTAGACAGTGAACAAACGCAACGGTTCAAATCTTCTTAACCCATTCAGTGCATCTAACTCACATTTACTTGTGCATGCTTGTGGCAAAAGCCATTTGTTGGAGCCTTTTAGCAGAAGTGAACTTTTTAGCATGGGTGACCACAGTGGATAAACACATTGCAAACAGTACGACGGTGCAAATAAACAAGCTATGCTAAAAGGATGACACAAGAAGCCCTGGGGGCTTGTTTCCATTGTACTGTAGTCAATTCATCATAAGACATAGAATACATATCATCAACAATACCAATAGCTCAAAGTCACTCTGATACAAGATGGGCTGCACGCCAACATTTGGGATTCTTAGAATGATTTCAAGGATGACACTATATCAGAATCTAACCACCCGAGAAGAGGTGAGAACATTGTGTGAAACATACAATATTGAATAGGTCTTTTTCTACAGCAGCCATGTTGGCATGAAATAGTAGGGTAAACACAGGTGTTAGCAATGATACTAATTAATGTTCCATTCCATTCAGGCAAACAGAGTCAGGGCGCAGATATTGTGCATGTGGGAAAAGCTCTGCTAAATGGACCAGAGCCTTAATTAGTATCATTGGTAACACCTGGTTTTACCCTACTATTTCATGCCAATATGGCTGCTGTGGAAAAAGGTCCATTGTATTCTCCAGTTGTTGTGAAAGCATTGTCCAGGCAGTAGAAACAATATTTGTGGATGTGAATTTTAGGGCCACGTGAAAACAGTGTCACAACTTTATAAACAGGTTGAAAGCAAGATGCAGCTGCCAAATTAATATAACAAACCTTGTATGTCCAAAACCGTCTCTTTTTTATTTCAAATAGTGAAAATGGCCAATCTTCTGTACATGCTCACAATGCCACGATGCAACGCGTTATGAGCTTGTAGATCTGCTATTTTCAGTACCGTTCTTTTGGGCAACACTCTTGTATGCATTAACACAAGCTTGTGACTAAATAATAACAGCATTGGATCCATTGGAACATAGCTTATTTTTTCCATTTTCTGAAAGGTAACCGTTTTGGACATTTTGATCTCTTACATCTGTGCACTGTTCCTCCCTGCTCTAATTTATCGTGGTTGAAAACGTGTATGTGTGTGTGCGTGCGACGTGTGTGCATGCATGTGGTGGGGGTTTTCAAATCCTGACACTATATGATTGAATGATTGATTGAATATTTTATTAGGCAAAACATATAAACAGCTCAATTACATTTATAATGCTTTGTCTAAAAGGCCCGTACAAAAAAATCCTTGCGGTCTTGTTTCCATTGGGGTCCTTGGTATTCAATTCATGGACATATACTGTATACGTATATACAATACCACCTCTTCTTGACAGAAATAACGTCGTTCACCAAAAGCTTGGTCATATTCTTGCATACAAGCCTTTTTTTAAACTCAAAATCGTGGGTTCTGGTCACCAGCAGCCGGTTAGCGGTCACACTGGTGACACTTTGGTGTTATGTAATTCTAGGCTGTAAACTGACCTGTTTTTATCTCAGTGAAGTGCTGCTTTGTTTGAGCCTTTTCCCTATGCCTGTTGAGTGTTGACAGTAGATAAATGGTTGCATGTATCACATACAGAACAATAAAGGTGCCAACTGGAACAGAAACTGGTTCTTCAGAGTAATGCCACAGAAGAACCATTTTTGGTTTCATAAAGAACCATTCAGTTCAGTTTTTAATGGTTCTATATAAAGAACCTATATCCACTTAAACCCATACTTCATCGACTGTCTCTCTCTCACTGTCTCTTCGGGGTCTTGGTCCCCCCCCCTCTAAACCAAATATCGAAAATCGCTGATCTACAAGCTCGTGTTGTGAACTGTACATTATTTTCGATGAATGTACACAGAAAACATGCCCAAATGGGGATGCTAGGGTTTAAGTAGTTAAAGGTAACCTTCCCTCAAATAACTTTGACTATAACTGGGTTTCTATAACCATATGAGGTACATGAAGAACCATTCACTAAATAAAAGGGTTCTTCAGGTAGATGATGGTTCTTCGTGAAACCATATTCGGTAGCCTTTTAAATAACCCTTTAAGAACCATTCGTTTTTCTGTATGTACATCAGAAAAGCAGAGGAAAAACAAAGCTGCTTAGAGGAAGAGCAGGAGGGATCCAGGCAGGGCGGATGAGAGGAGACAGAATGAGAGGCAGTGCATGAGTGTGAACAGTACACATGCAGAGAGAGTGTGGGAAATCCAGATGGAAGTCAGCCAAGGGTCACATGAATAGAAATCAAGAGCAACTCATCAAAGAGCGGGTGGAATTGCGCCCTCGCTTCTATAGTAAGGCACAGTTATAGGGTACGAAAATGTATACTGTACTGTACCTTCTTATCTAATAATAAGGCTCGCTCATAGGATACAAAATGTATACTGTATCTTCTTTTTTTAATAAGGCACACTAATAGGACACGTATTATGTACTATATCTTCTTTTCTAATAAGGCACCCTCAAAGGATACAAAATGTACACTGTATCTTCTTTTCTAATAAGGCACGCTTATAGGCTACAACTCAACACGTGACAGCCCGATGCAATCTAGCTATATGCAGCAGAGCATGTGCATTGGTTAACCAATAGTCTCTCAAGCTACACGCCTATGCCACAATCTTCTAATAACATTTAGCGTCTGTTACTACGCCTCTTCAAAGGTGTAAATGGAAGCTGTAAATAAATAAAATATCTTGAAAATAAATTTCTGAATTTCCATTTCTGCTAAGCAGGCAAGCGGCAAACTATACAGCATATGCGTTGAGCCGTTGGACTAATTTGAGAAGGACACATTTAAGTGACTGTGAAGACTATTTAATATATAGTATAATAGTATAGTTTAATAGACTGTGGGGCGGGAGGCGAACATGCGCCATAGTTTCTTCGCATTTTCAGCGCTTCCATAATGGAAGCAATCTGTCTGGAGAGACTAGTTAACCACTGGAACGCTATAGTGTCCCTATTCTTGGGACATAAGTAGATCGGCTATTTTCGGCAGAGACATTTATTGTAGCCCATGAGAACTCAAGTAAGTATAGGTTTTAATTAAAGGAGCACTTCACCCATTTTCAACCTTATCTTCATATAATTGGTTAATAATTGGCCTTATCTTCATATAAACGCTCATTGTAATATGGCACCATTTCCGTCTATACTCACTCTGCGACTTATTGATGGGCTGTGGGCAGCTCAGAAACCCACCTACCAGCGACATCATCGATAGGTGAATCCAAGCTAATAGAAACAACGACATTTCTCCTCAGTACAAAACTTGAGTAAATGTACTCAGTTACTTGCCAACACCGCCCGTGTAGCAGAGAGAGAGCATGGCCCTGCGGTGGGCTTTGATCAGCCCCCTGCTGAATGCCAGCCTGAAATGCCAGCCTTGCCCGTCCACCCCCCCCCCATCCCCACCCCAGTTTCACTGAATGATGTCCTTGTTCAGAGCTACAGCCCTGGAAGGGAGGCACAGTGGAAACGCTGGATAAAGTTGTGCCTTCGTGCATGACCGGAGACAGAGACAGACACGATGGAAAGATGCTAGAGAGAGAGAGAGTGGGGGGGGGGGATGCCATAGGAGAGGCCCAGTGGTGGACGAAGTGTTGAGAGGATTTTTTACTTAAAGTGCTGGAGTACATGCTTTACAAAGTACATTTTCTTTTTCATATAATGCATTGCTGTGTTGAAATTTAGACCCATTCTTGAGTCGAGTGAGTCCATTTTTATGGGTCAAGAAAGAGTACAGATTTTAAAAAATCGATGTTACCGGGGAGACAATAAATGTATATTTTGGGTCTCCGAGCTGAAAAGCTTTGGGAACCACTGCTGTGGATGGTTGGGTAGAATTCACGGCTGGGGAGAAGTGGGAGTTTATCTCGCCGCAAAAGAACCAAAACACAGCGGAAAACAGTGACCTTGGCCAGTTCACAGACCGGCTGCATTACACCACCTGCAGCACCACCTGGCCTGTTCTCAGCCAACCCCCTCCCCACATACAGTGGCATGTTGTTTTACTTAAGTAAAAGTATCAATACCACAACGAAGAAATACTGTTACAAGTAAAAGTCCTGCGTCCTGCGTTTTTCCTTCGGTAAAAGTGCAAAAGTATTGGCATCACAATATATATTTTTAGGGAGCACACTAACCCTAACACCAATCAAATGCCACATTGTAAGAAGTGAGAATTGATGAAAGGATCATTGGCTGATGTTTAACACGCACACGTACACGCGCGCGCACACACACACACACACACACACACACACACACACACACACACACACACACACACACACACACACACACACACACACACACACACAC
This sequence comes from Gymnoscopelus microlampas, assembly GCF_963454915.1. Taxonomy (NCBI): domain Eukaryota; kingdom Metazoa; phylum Chordata; class Actinopteri; order Myctophiformes; family Myctophidae; genus Gymnoscopelus; species Gymnoscopelus microlampas. The sequence continues at coordinate 20,898,744 of NC_139948.1, forward strand.
ACACACACACACACACACACACACACACACACACACACACACACACACACACACACACTGTCCTGGAGTGCAGCAGGCTAGCCGTTTCACCAGGTCTCATTCATTCCCCGGGAGTCGGGAGATTATTGCATTGAGTCCCCCGGTCTGACCGCATCGCCCATTACATCACAGTCCCCCTCCTGTCCAAGGACACGCTAACGACCCTATTAAAAAGGAAATCCTCATTCCCATCTCTGCACCCCGCCCTCCCCCCACCCGCCACCCCTCAAAGCGTGCAGTGTAGGTATATGTGCCGCAAGATTTACAGCTTCACTCCCGCGTTGGTGTTTAAGTCCTTACAAGACATTATTACCCTTTTCTATCATCCCTTCACCACAGGCGTGTCTACAGTTTTGCCCCTGCAGCGAGGTGGCGGCGGGACCCGACCCGACAAGCCTTCATGCTGAGCAATAGCGCTTATCTACAGCCACTGACACTGTGTAAAGCACTGGTTCTCAAACCTTTTCATGTCAAGAAAAGGCATCACAAATTATTGTGATGCTGTATTAACATATTTTCCTGGGGACCCCCCCCCCCTTAAGGACCCCACTTTGAGAACCACTGGTGTAAAGGCGTCCCTCCCTCATCATGGTGACATATTAAAAAATAAATGCTTTGAGACTGAGCACTTTCTCGTATAGCGGATATTCTGGGTGTGAAAGTGGTCTCATCGTTTCTCAGGTTTCAACTCGTGACCCTTTGGAGAGGCGGCAGACCGCCAATGTACAACGCTGTTAAACACCCCGTAAATTGTTCACTTCATTCTCTCTTACACCAGGCTGCTACATGACGGCTGTTTAATACGTTTCTCACAGAAAACCCCCAGTGCTTTGTGCAGGAGAACGCTGCATGCAAAACGTTTTCCACCAGCACTCAAGGAGGAACTCCTTGAGATTTTTGCTGGTCAAACGTCAAAGGTCAAGGTCACTGTGAAGTACTTAAGCCCAGTACTTAGTTACTCCTGGTCAAATATTACTCAACTACAAGTGAAAGCTGCCCGGTGCTTGAGTTAAAGTAATGGAGTGCTTGCTTTTATATGAAATTCATATGGTACTTTTTCCCTTCCCAGAAATGTAGAGGAGTAAAAAGTACAATATTTGTCTTTGAAATCGTAATGGAGTGAAAGTCACAAGTAAAGTACAGATTCTGAAAACAATTACCTAAGTGCAGTACTCAAGTAAATGTACTTCTTTACTGTCCACTGCTGTGACCTCACGGCAAGGCCACAGAAGGCTAATGGGACACATTGAGACAGATTGCTTTTGCATTAGCCATACAGCTCTCTCCTATCTACAAGGTTCTCATACGTTTTCATGGCCAGGACCCCACATTAATATGTATTTGGTCACAGAGCCCCATCTGAAAATATTTTGTACCAGAGAGAAATCTTGTACTGTATATGTAGCACTGAAGTGGTTATTGTATATTTTGTAATAATAATTCAAATCTAAAAAGTAACTAGTAGCTAAAGTTTTCATATAATTGTTGTGGAGTAAAAGTACAATATTTACCTCTGAGATGTAGTGGGTAAAAGTATTGAAAATTGGAAATACTCATGTAAAGTAAAATTACCTCAATTGTACTTAAGTACAGTACTTGAGTAAATGTACTGCGTTACTATCCACCACTGTGATTATGAATTGTTATGATTTATGTTTTTTTTGTTATCTGGTGATAACGTTGTCCATGCAGGGAGAAAAGAAGGCTTGAGAAGGAGCTATTTTCTTACTCCATGTCTGATAAAAGAATGTAAGTGACCTCAACAAAAAGCTGTGTATTATTATTGTCTCCGCCAGGCCGAAAGGCATGGCGAGAGAGTATGTTTTGCCCCCTGTCCGTCCGTCTGTCCGTCCGTCCGTGTGTGTGTGTCCGTCCATCCGTCCGTGCGTGTGTCCGTCATTCTGTCTGTGTACAGCTAATCTCCGGCACCGTTGGCTTGCTTGCCGTGAAACTGTGCACACACATTCCCTGGATGCCACAGCAGAACCTCTGCCCCAAATTTTTCACATGGGCCTTTTATAGCGACAGGCCGATTTGTGCAAAACATATTTTTTGACAGTACTCCTACAGATTTTGTCCAAAAATCCCGCAAATCGGTACACAGTATCTCTATAGTCATTAAACGAAACAGGTCTTTCAGATTTTTCATATTCCATCCTGATTGGCTAAAAATGGCTTCCAAAGTGCTCCGTTTTCAACAAAATGCCTCAAATCATGAACACAGCATGCAATTTCCTTGAAATCTTGCACGCATATTTCCACTATGCCAGGACGAATTGCCACTTGAACATTTTCAAATCAGCCTCATGGTGGCGCTATAACAGGCCGATTCATGTTTTTACCTATAACTGCACCGATCTGTGTAAAACTTTGTAAGCGCACTCCCTAGAGGTGAAGGAAAAACCTTTGCCCTGCGTTTTTCACATCTACCTTTTATAGAGCCACCAGGAGGCCGACATATGTAAAACATTTTTTTTTATATTACTCCTTCCGATTTTATCCAAATTTCACGCAAATCGGTACAGATGATCTCTATAGTCATGTGATCAAGACGGATGTGTTTGATTTTTCATATTCCATCCTGATTGGCTAAGATTGACATCTAAAGTTTGCAGTAGTGGCTTGTTTTGAACAAAATGCCGCAAATCATGAGCGCAGCGTCCGATTGCCGTCAAACTTTGCACACACATTCACACCATGTTGAGGAGCAAATGACACCCTTTTAACATTGGCCTGTTATAGCGCCACCAGCAGGTCTAATCTAGCAAAACACATTTTTTTTGAACAAAATGCCTCAAATCATCACTGTTTTTTTCTTGATTCACTGCCTTTTTGTTTTGGCCATTACATTAATGCCATTATTTTTTGCCATTATTTTAATGCCATTATTTTAAATGGTTTTAATGTTGTTTTTGCCCCTCTTTTTGCGTTAATGTTAAAGTATTACTGCTTTTCTGTAAAGCACTTCTGCTCAATTTTTTTTTGTTTTCTGCTCTGTAAAGCACTTTGAGCTGCATGTCATGAAAGGTGCTATATAAAGTTTATTATTATTATTATTATTATTATTACTTAGTTCTAGTCAAAAAGAGCCAATAATGAATGCAATACAGGTACTAAAGATAAATGCACGCACGGAAAGGAAAGGAAAGGCACAATGCTGGCACTGGATTGGGAAGGAAAAAAAAACGTTGTTGATTGGTGCAGCCAGGGGTTTGGTGCCCGGGCCCCCTGGAGCTTCAGGCCCCCAGGCTGCTGCCCCGTGAGCTTGTGCGTTCGTTAATCCAGGCCTGACCGACTGTCACTGTCCAGTTTAGGGCTGCAACCATCCATTACTTCCTTAGCGAGATTATTCTAACATGACTTTGTCCATGAATCGAATAATCGAGAAAGTTAAAAAAAAATATATATATATATATATAATTATATCAACAAATCCATTAACCACTTACGGTATCATGCTAAAATAGTGAAAATTGCAGATCTACAATTCTACAATGCATTGTAAGCTTGAAGATTGGCTATTTTCACTATTCGATTTTTTTCTTTCGACTTTTCACCTATAATACCCAAAATAGGGATTGATTAATCAATTATATTTTTAAAATCAAATTACCGATGATCAATTATGTTTTATAATTGATGAAATCGATTAGTTTGATTAACAGTTGCAACCCTAGTCTATTGCTGTGGAAACGGCAATAGGTCGCAGCTCGGCGCCTGGGTGTGGACTTGTCCACTTCTTTATCATTGCAAGCTTCGATTTTAGGATTCTGTCGCAAGTGGGTTGCATGTCGGATAACGCCTACAACCTAAATACAACAGATCCCTGCTTGGGAATGGGAGGTAGGTGAATGGGATACCGAGGTGTTTCATGAGGAGCCCCAAATAAACATCCTCCAGGTAAACAGCGTCAACGTGCCTGGAGGCTTCCAGGAACTTTCTTGGCAGGTCTAAGGAAAAAACGTAGCCCGGTCCCCTTGCATACGGTGGGTAATGAGACTCAGCGAAAGCATCACAAGGTAGGAACCATTTTGAATCTTTGTCTCTTATAACATTACCCCGAGGTACCACAAGTCCAGTCATATAGCTGTCCTTCGGAGCACTCAACAGCATGTCGACCAAGTTGTGGACGTTAAGGAACATGTCCGTATCGATCTTCATGGCGTAAGAGGCCATGGGGCAGCGAGAGTCCAACCATTCCATCATCACCATCGTCTTGATCGTCAGGTTATTGTAGGTGTCCACAAAGTCGCTCTGCAGCAGGTCTCGGTGATCTCTGCTCTCCTTCAGCACTTCTTGTTCGACCTGTTCTGCCCTCTCTCCCGTCGGCAGTCCCATCAGGAAGAACAGGCTCACCCGTTGGCCCAACACAGGGCTTTGGGTGTCACCTCCCCACATCCTGCGAATGGTGTCACGACTGGCCCTGTCGCCGGGATTCACCGGGACGATCACAACCACGAGAGGCTCCCGTTGTTCACATTGTTCTGGCTCGTCCACGATGAAGTGGTATTCATGCGGATACTCAACAAAGTATGGTGGTCCTGGAGAGACATGTCCGCTCATGGTTGATGCCACGTTGGGGTGTAGGCTGGCTGCAGACATCTGGCATTCATTGACAGGCTCCTGTTGTTGACTTTGTTCTGGCTCGCTCACGAGGATGAAGCGGTGTTCATCATGCGGATAGAACCGACGACTGGGCCAGTTTCTCCAGGACGGTGGTCCTGGAGAAACGAGTTCTCTCATGGTTGATGAGGCGTTGGGACGTAGGCTGGCTCCAGACACCTGGCCTTCATCGACATTCACTTGACATCCTATCACCAGCATAATGAAAGAGGCTGCAAAGGCCACGCCCATGAGGTGCCTCATTTTCTCTCTCTTCTCAAAGCGCTCTCCTCTTTATCTCTCTCTTCTAGCAGGGTTGACTGTTCTGCTGAAAACATCCACAGAGACAGTACTTTTGGGCTGAGCAGTGTGAGCAGAGTTCTGGTCCGACGTCACAGAACAAACACAAACCGTTACCAAGGTGCTCCATGATACAATCAGAATCATTCCTTATTTGGAAGCACAGTGTTTCTCCAAACACTGAGTCGGGACAATTTTTATGGGTCACGAGTAAATATCCCTTTTTATACTTCCTATACTATTTTGGTATTATTTCGAAAGATGTTCAAAAACATAAAACATAACAATTTTCATAAATCAAACATCTAAAATTATGGTCTCCGCCAGGCCGAAAGGCATGGCGAGAGAGTATGTTTTGCACCCTGATCTCCGGCACCGTTGGCCCAGTCACTGCGAAACTTTTCACTCACACTTTTTCAGATTGGCCTGTTAAAGCGCCACGAGGCCGATTTGTGTAAAACACATTTTTTGATACTACTCCTACAGATTTTGTCCAAACATCACACAAATCGGTACACAGTATCTCTATAGTCATGTGATCAACACGGATTTGTCCGATTTCCCATATTCCATCCTGGTTGCCTAAGATTGGTTTGTTTTGAACAAAATGCCTCAAATCATGAACGCAGCATGCAATTTCAGTGACATTTTGCACACATATTCCCACTAGGGCGAGGAAGAAATGCCACCCTTTTCACATTGGCCTGTTATAGCGGCACCAGCAGATCTACTTTAGCAAAACACGTTTTTGGAACAAATGCCTCAAATCATGAATGCAGTGTCATATTGCCGTGAAGGCCTTAGAAGAAATGGCACCCTTTTCACATTGGCCTATTACAGCGCCACCAGGAGGCCACAATAACCTACAGTATGTGCACACACAAAGATTTGTTGGTGTTGTGAAAAAGCTTTACAAATATTCCATTTCTTTTTCACATTTTCAATAGTCATTTTCAATATTTGAAAAGTTGCAAAGTGACACGCTGTGAGCTTGTAGATCGTCTATTTTCAAATGGCCGATTATAGGGTTGAAAGTGGTTAAAACAGATTTTTATGCCATTTAACACATTTTGCTCAGGACCCCCTGGAACCCCTTCAAGGACCCCTGGGACCCCACTTTGAGAATCCCTGATCTAAAGTGTACACACAGAGCAGCGGAGGCTCTATTTTCGATTCACACGTGTTGACATGGGTGCTTCCTGTGAAGTAGAGTGTTTTGGTCAATATAAATCATGTGGCCTTAACCTCTTAAGCCCTACTTTGCCGTATACAGCACATAGTGAAAAAAAGCCTATAATGACATGGCCAAGATAGGGATGTCAGGGGTTAATGTGGTTAATGGCCCATAATAACATGCATGAATCGTCTCAGACGTTTGCTAAGTGTAAAGGAACAGAATTGCTGTGGACTCAACTGCAGCGATTCTATGCAGCAGGACTTGACAAAATGGAGTAATTCCTCTACATACAGTAGTAGACGAATTACATAAAGACAGTGGTGGAACAAAGTACTCAAATGTTTTACTTAAGTAAAAGTATCAATAGTGCAATGTAGAAGTACTCTGAAGTCCGGAATTCAAAATTCACTTGAGTAAAAGTACAAAAGTATTGGTATCAAAATGTACTTAAAGTACCAAAAGTAAAAGTACTCAAATGTTTAAAAATAGCAGATCTACAAACTCACAAACGCGTCGCATCCTGGCGCGTAGTGAGCTTGTAGATCGGCTATTTTCAAATAGCCCAGGTATAAAATATGGCTAAAGTGGTTAATGTGTGTTTTATAATATAATAATTTTTTTTAGTAACTAGTAACTAAAGTTTTCAAATAATTGTAGTGGAGTAAAAGTGCAACATTTGCCTCTGAGATGTAGTGGAGTAGAAGTAAAAGTATAGAAAATTGGAAATACTCCAGTGAAGTAAAAGTACCTCAACATTTTACTTAAGTACAGCACTTGAGTACATGTACTCAGTTACTTTACACCACTGCATGAAGACGCATTGTCACACATCGTGTATCTAATGACTGACACAACACCTCTGCTGTGGGGCGCCGATGGCCAAGCGGATAAGGCGCGTACCGTTTTGATGCCTGCCTGACAGCGTCAGCGTTTGATTGCATGTCACTCCCAGACCCTCTCCCCTGTTTTCTGTCTCTTTCCACTGTCCTATCAAAAATAAGGAGAAAAGCCCCAAAACAAATCTTAAAGGGATAGTTCACCCCCAAAATGAATCGATTAGTCACACCATGGAGACTTGAATTCATGGATACATTTTTGTTTTCGTCACATTCCTAAGCCAATCATTTGATGACCGGCAGCGGTTCCGGTAGGAGACACAAAGAGTCTCCTTTGTGACCGGAACCGCTGCCTATCGGTCCGCTGGTCATCAAATTATTGGCTTAGGAATGTGACAAAAACAAAGAAAATATCCTTGAGTTCAATTCAATTTCTTTTTGGGTCAACTATCCCTTTAAAAAAACAACAACACCTCAGCTGCAAAAAAAGTAACACATATTTATTTTTTTGTGACGTGCAAATAATAGAATTCATAGCATCTTAAATTTCCAAGACATGTCAGCTATCAATATATTGACATGATAGTGGACATTGCCACATGACCCAGAGGGTGTTTGTGTGAACACAGAGATAGATATTAATAACCATGAAAGCTGCAGGACATTGATTGGCACATTCTCTACAGCTTGTGATCTATATGAAGAGCCTCTCAGGTCCATGACAGGGACTCAGACAGAGGTCAATAATATTGTGGTTAAAGGTCAACCAGTTCTCAAAACACTTTCATATACCAATGAATAGGAAATTAAAGTATACTACTGTATGTTGGTTCCATTGATCCAAGCAACACAATCGATTGATCATTAATTAACCCATTAAGACCTGCAGAGGCTGATTCTACAAATGTCTTCTAAATCAGTTTCTGAAAAAAACGTATGTTTCTATATCTAGTGGTGCTCAACCCTTTTCATGTAAAAATTATATGTATTTGGCCGCGGACCCCCATCTCAAAATATTTAGTTCCAGGTCCCCAGAAGCAAAGATTTGAGTTATCTACAAATAGCGATGCACGTAGTGACGAGCTATGAGCAGCTTGTATATCTGCTATCCTTGAATAGTCAACTAATATGCTATATAAAGATCTAAAATCTAAAATGACACAGACGCTTTCCCGGTTTTAATGGCTTAAAATAAACATGCTCTGAAAATGCACGCAGCCCACCCATATGGCCACTTAACGCGCAAGCCGTGTTACGCGGTCAATTCTTTGATACTTTTACTCCACTACAGTTATTGGAAAACTTCTTACGAGTTACTTTAGATTTAGATTATTAATACAAAACGTTGATTAACCAATTAACCCATTTTATACTCCAACACACGCTTGTAGATCAGCTATTTGCAAAAGAGTTTGACAAGTTGTGTACTTTTACTTTGGTACTTTATGTATTTTTGATGCCAATGCTTTTGTACATTTACTAGATTATAAATTCTGAATGCAGTATGTAACAGAGAATTTCTATATTGTGGTATTGCTACTAAAATTACACATACAATATGGGTAATTCTTCCAGCATTGTATGGAACCCAAATCACACGTCACTCCACTTAGCATATATATATATGTGTTCCCTTCATACAAGACTGGACGGGCTAATTATTCCCAATAAAACATAAACCCTCTTGTCTGGTGAATACTCAATGAAAGCAGTTTGATGACAGCATGATATATGTACCACGTCTCATTTTGTGACAGTGTCAACAGGAAAACAGGAGTTTCTCATTTCACTGGTATATACACACACATGCAGGGCCTTCATGTGTGTGTGTGTGTGTGTGTGTGTGTGTGTGTGTGTGTGTGTGTGTGTGTGTGTGTGTGTGTGTGTGTGTGTGTGTGGTTATCAGATTGGTAAGGCGATGCGCGGCTTCATCGGTAACGCGAGATTGTGCTGTCAGATCACTAAACGCTGCCTTTGTTGTCGTCTCCCCCCTTTATAATTTCCCAGCGCTCATATTTCACCTCGCCGCATGCTGCTTTTGGGCAGCACATATTATTTTTAGCTCCTCGGCTCCTCGGTTTTGTATCGATCCCACCTTGCCGTTGTTTTCGTGCGACTTGGGAGGCGTGCCACATTCCTCAGGGCCTCTTCTCCGGTTGTCCTTGAGGGCACAGCCTTGTTGTCGTGATGTGCTGCTCGTGTTCCATCCTGAGGCCGCCGCAGCTTCGACTGTTGTGTGTGTGTGTGTGCGTGTGCGTGTGCGTGTGCGTGTGCGTGTGCGTGTGCGTGTGCGTGTGCGTGTGCGTGTGTGTGTGTGCGCGTGTCCCTCTTCAGTGGTAGACGGCAACCAAGTACAATTTACTTGAGTACTGTACTTTGACGGAGAAAGTATCGGTGTCATTTTTAGATTTCTTTGGCTTTTCAAAAATAGCAGATCTACAAGCTCGAAGTGCGACACTAAGGGACAATTCTGTATTCCAAGGGACGGTCGGCAACCCTATTAGTGAGACAGTCGTTTCAAGTCGGGGGCTATTTAAAATAATAAAGTGTGTGCGCCAAATGCCATGACGGAGCGTGGTGATTGGCTTACCATTAAAGAAGACAAATTGCGACTTGAATTGAGAAAATGTGGCCCTCATCAACACATGATTTAATCCAACACATTGCAGTTCCATGAATCACAGCGCTGCACTGCATTGAACGTTTATAGACAGAGGAAGTCGTTGCTTGCATAAGTGGCCAAAAAGCACTCTCCTCTTCTCCCATAATCAGTGGTGGACACTGGACCATTGGTTCTCAAATTTTACTAGAAATAGAACACTAAATATAAAAAGGAAAAGTGCCAGGAGGAGGCAAGAAGCCCAAAGTGCTTATACGAGGCCTCTACCTATGTACAACACAATAAAAACATTAATAGAACATGATTTGCAAACAACAAATTAGCCAAGGAAGTTGGCACGCATGAATATATAGAATTACAAATAACATGATTGCAGTATAAAATACATCTGATCGACTATTTTCATTGCTATAGTGTTTGTTCAGTAACAGGAGTCTCCATGTCTCTCCAGCCCTTTATTAAACAGAAAATGCATTTTCAGGTCAGGATACCAATTTTATCCAATCAGGATAGAGAACTCAGATACAGGATACAGCTCAAACAAGTGAAATTGGAAGTGATGACTCAAAGAAATGAGCAGGCAAAATTGGAACTGGAGCACTATAAAAATTAAGCTGATAAATGGGTACTCTCTCCTGATTGGCTGATTTTTTTTAACCATCCTGAAAATGTCATTACTGTTTATTAAAGGTAGGGTAATTTTGTTTGGTTAAAAAAAATCTAAATCTGTAAACTAGTAACTAAAGCTGTCAAATTATTGTAGTGGAGTAAATCAGAACAATATTACTGTTAAAAAAAGTCCTAATGTACTTTCCGTAGTTACCTTCTGGGAACACATCTGGCTGTACACTAAACTGTGTTTTTAGGAAGTGAACCTTCAACCATACATCCTCCTCCTGCAATGTCCCTCTATGTGGAAACCTCTCATCTCCATATTTCAACTTTTAATTTTTATATATATGTATTCCTAAATTAATGCCCTACAGTGTCACACAAAAGTAGCAAAAATAGCTGATCTACAAGCTAATCGCGACGCGTTGTGAGCTTGTAAGGTCCGCTATTTTTGCAATTTGAATCCTGAAAAGTAACAGTGTTGGTCATACAAGGTTTCCGCGCGACAAACGACGATATTAAGCGTGTTTGGATAAGGGGGAAAGGGCAAGGCCGCCTCCACACCCACATTCAATAGAGTCTTTGAGCTGCTGCAACACCTTTAGACAGGGTGGGACCTGTTTGTACTTTAACTGCAGTTGTGTGGCTCCAGTTTCCATCCTCTCACTGGATTAGGAACAGCCTGAAGTCCACAGATGTTTTTATACTGAGCTCAGATCTGGGTTACACTAACTCTTTGTTCTGAAAAAATAATGCAACAAATGTACTAATTCCAACAAATCCCAGGCCACCATTAAACAGGGAATTTCACTTTAAAAAACACTTCTGGGGTGATTTCCGCTGTCTACTCTGACTTTTGTGTGCACCCCAGACAGTTCTTCAGTTGCTTGATTCAATATGTAGATACTTTGGTATTAATTTGATCATAGACGCCCCCCCCCCTCAAGCCCATTCAAAACTCCATATTAGACTCAATGTAAACACACATCCCTGGTTCTGGTGACTGATATTGTCCTAATGGGAAGACCTTCATTTTTCAATTGGTGATTTCATGCGTGGACTTCATGTATTTCTCGCATGCATTTGCGGGACTAATGGATTTGATGCCACATTACATAAAATATTATCATATAGCGCTCAGGTAGCACAGTGGTAATGTACAGTACATGCCCACCACTGCGGGCATATAGTGGTTCGAATCCACTGCGTCTATACTAATACACAATTGGCCCATATTCGGGGGAGGGAAGCCGGGTGGGGTGGGTGGTATTTGTCATTGCACAGCACCTGTTGGGCGGGAGGAGTTGGACGGAGGCTCAAGTCCTCCCCGTGGGGGCTCCTCACTGGCAGGCAAGCCAGAAGGGTAGAACAGCAGTGAAAACAGCAGTGAAAATGTGTGTGGGGAGAAAAGCGGGTAAAAAGCAAAAGCAAAAAGAAAAGAAAATATAAACAAAATGAAACGACACGCATTTTACGTAGACTGGCGGAGAGCGATAGGATTCTGGCTAAGAATCAGCCAAGTTGCCTTTTATATATTTCGTAGTGTATATGAATCCTGAGGGACGTATAGGCCCACAGTATCACTCTTCTGGAATGTAATGCACAGTGAACTCTGTTCCATGCCCTCTTGTAGATCTTCATCCACTTACTTCACCATACTTCACTGATCAAGTTAGATTGTGGTATCAGCAGGGAACAGAAAGCGTAACCACTTAAACCCTTGAAACGGCCTTGAGTTACAACTTACTTGGATCGCCTTTTTTTCGTCCACACCAAATTTCGACGCCCAACGCGTCGCAATGCGACGCGTTGGGCGTCGCATTCCTTTTCTATGCAGTCCTTTTCTACACAGACATCCATCTCCTTTACCTTTGTCTGAGCTATCCTTGTTTGTTGTTGTTGTTTTATAACTTTGCATCGGCTTCAGTGGACTGTATCTAAGCGTCATTGATCGATAGTATACTGCCAGTGGGAGGCTATTGACATTTTTGCTGAGACGCCAAAGTGCAGAGCAAAAACAATAACAACTTTGCAGCTGCATTAAAACAAATGTAAGCGTTGGCCGTCCTTACCGAAGACATTGTGTATTCTCCTTCTCAGAATAATGACATGCTACCCTCATCGGGCTTGGACTTGATGAAGTGTGATTGCACTGCATATAGAGTGACGTAATACAGTGCCGGGTGGGAGAAAGAAAGAGGGGGGAAAAATGGAAGAAAAAATAATTTGCATTAGTCTGTATAATGTGAAGACTATATTCTGCTCAGCAATCTCCCTTATTGCATGAATTGGTAATGTCACCCTGTCACCCTCTCGCCGTGATTTACAGTTTCAGCATTAAGAGGGGTGTCAACGCCAAAAACAAATGGGCCAGGAGTTAACACGCTGGCATGCACAACAAACGACTCATATTTTCAAGGACAAAATGTTCCCCCCATGCATGAAAATCTTTCCCTAATGCAAAAATATATATATCTCGCAAACTGTGAAGGCAGTGGAAAAGTTCTGAATTATAATTGAAACCTTGGAGTGGTGATGGGATTTTACTCAACAGCTAGGGGCTGCAGGTTGCTGTGTCTTGCTTTGATAAAGAGCGTGCAGAGGGGGAATCAAAGTGATGGAGTTGGATACAGATCGGACAATGTTTCTTCAACTTTTTTCTTTCCATAAAATAGTTCTCAAAATCTCTGTTGTTTAAGTTAGCCACATATTTGTGGGGCAACTATGCATGCACCCATAGTACAAGCACACCGGTTTGGTGGCTTGTGAGGCCATCAAAACTTTAGAACGGCACTGAAAATAGCTGGAAAATGGCCTACATCTACAAGCTCACAACGTGTCGTGAGCTTGTAGATCGGCTATTTTCCCGTGCGTGACATCACATCACATCTATAGGAAAACTCCAAAACCCACATTTCTAAAATTCTATACAAGTACACACACACACACAGGGGGAGATTCCATCATTCTGTCATTGTGATGACTCCAGCCCAGGTGCTTTTGCCAGTAACAAAGGTTGGAAGGGCATTCATGTTTCACTCTCTGATGCCAGTCTCTGTCTGCCAAGTTCCTGAAATTGCATTGTGGAGCCCTACCTACCTTACCTACCTACCTTACCTAACTACCTACCTACCTACCTAACCTACTTACCTACCTACCTAACTTACCTACCTACCACCTTCCTACCCTACCTACCTACACACCTACCTACCCACCTTACCTACCTACCTACCTACCTACCTACCTAACTTACCTACCTGCCACCTTCCTACACTACCTACCTACCCACCTTACCTACCTACCTACTTACCTACCCTACCCACTACCTACCTACCTACCTACTGTACCTACCTATCTACCTACCTACTGTACCTACCTACCTACCTACCTACCTATACCTACCTACCTACCTACCTACTGTACCTACTGTACCTACCTACCTACCTACCCTACCTGTACCTACCTACCTACCTACCTACCTACCTGTACCTACCCTACCTGTACCTACCTACTGTATCTACTGTACCTACCTACCTACCTAGCTACCTACCTACCTACCTACCTACCTACCTACCTACCTACCTACCTACCTACCTACCTACCCTACCTACCTACCTACCTACCTACCTACCTACCTACCTACCCTACCTACCTACCTACCTACCTACCCTACCTGTAGGGGGTCCCCACTTTGAGAACCAATGGCATAGAGAAAACTGCTGCTCCAACCATCTCCCTGTCTCTCTCTCTCCCTTTTCTCCTGACATTATAGATAACTGTCCCCCATGTACTGTGTATGCAGAAATATTCCACTCTGCTTCTCTCTCTCTCTCTCTCTCTCTGTCTTTCTCTCTCTCTCTCCTTTGCTGTGTCAACACTGTTAACACAAAAACACACAAGCTTCTTGATTGAAACTGTGGTGCTCTGCATATTTTCCTGCTAAGCCCCGTTTCAGCGTTTAATTTGATATCGTCGATATCGTCAGGTGGAAACCTATTACTTTTTCTGTGACACTCTTGTATGATAAACTAGGGCGCTAATTTATGAAACGTTTTTTTTTTAATTGTGAAAAAATGGCCCCCTGCGAGTCCCCGGATCCCACTTTTAAAACCACTGCCGTAGAGCATTTCTCCATTAAGAAGCCAAGTTTTCACACGGCTCTGGTAATGGGGTTGAGTCCTCGGTCGCCCATATCACAGCATTCGACAGGTGGCGATGACTCACTCAGAGAGTTGGGGTCAAAGTGAATACTACACTGAGTGAGCCTGGAGCTCATCTGTCAGCCCACCTGAGTCCAGTTGGAAGCCCTCCAGGTCTGTTGCCGGGTAGAAGCGCACCACCACCCCTCGCTGTCATTGGCCGAGGCAGCCTGGGCAGCCCAACCCCCTTGGAACTCCAGTGCGTTTTTTTTGCAGAAAACACAGAGTCTGGCACAGTAAATAGAATTGGCCACTAGCAGCTGCCCTAACGACCCGATTAAAGAATGATTTATTTGGCCCAACCTAAACCCTAACCTTGACCTATACCACAATCCTAAATGTCAAAATCCTTATCCCTTACCCTAAAGCTAACCCTAACCTTAACCCCCTCAACCCAACCCCCAAAAAACTATAACCCTGTATGTATGCCAAATCCTAACCCTAATCCAATCAAAATCCATGATTAAAATATTTTAACCATGAACAAAATGTAGCAAAACATGCTACATACAGAGTACACACACGCACGCTCGCACGCACGCCTCTAATTTTAGTACGCTTAGATCTTCTATTTCTTCATGTGCTCCCTTTCCTTCCAGGCTTGGAATGGCCGAGGTGTCAGTTTGGCCTGCAGCATAGAGTGCTCTGACTGCAAAGCAAACAGGCTGCTGGCATCTCACACACAACGCTTGTCTGCCTTTTAACTGGATTTTCTAGTTCTGAGCAGGGAGCTGGATGCCAGCTGTGGTCTCCACCTGCAATCAAGTGCCTCCAAGGAAGGCAGCAAAACCCCTAAAATGATCCAGGTGCCAGTTGTGGCCTGTTTAGCACCAGCCAGTGGTGGAAAGTAACTGAGTACATTTACTCAACTACTGTACTTGAGTACAATTTTGAGGTATTTGTACTTTACTTGAGTATCTCCAATTTACAATACTTTTACTTCTACTCCACTACATCTCAGAGGCAAATAATATTTGCCTCTGAGATGTAGTATAATATTATTATACTTTTACTCCACTACAATTATTTGCGGCACTCGGTTTTCTTAGGCTTTCTTAGGCTATTTTTGAATAGCCAAAGAAATCTTAAAATGACACAGAACGACGAGGACGATGGTTTGCATCGTTGTTTTTCCACGCGAATGGCGTCTTTGGAAGAGGATGTAAGGATTATGAGGAGAGGCAATGAACACGATAATCTGCTTTCCATGCGCATGGGCGGCAATGAGAGATCCCTGGTTCAGTTCCCCACTCTACCTGGGTTCAAGTCAAGGTGTACCCATAAGCAAGACACTGAAATCCCAAATTGCTTCCCGTGCGCTCACTATAGAAGCAGCACACTGCATTTGAACCATCCTGAGGTCAAGTGCAGAGAAGTAATTACCCCTCTGGGATCTGTAAAAATACTTATTTTTTGTAAACTAAAGTTTTACAGTAAGCAAGTATGAGGAACAGTAACCCCCCCCCCCCCTTCCCCAGGGCTGTGGACTGTTGCTGCACTTGATGTGATGTGTAAGAGGCTGTCTCTCTATTCAAATTTCTCATACTGTGGAAAGACAAATTCCATTGAAAACTACGTTACCATATGGTCGAAATTGTGTTCTTATCGTTTGTGTACAGTATCTATCCTTTCCTGCTTTTACAATCTGCCCCCTCCCCTGTAAAATAAATCCTCAAAATTGTACCTAAGTACAGTACTTGAGTAAATATACTTAGTTACTTCACACCACACTCTCTCTCTCTCTCTCTCTCTCTCCTCTGACACCAAGCGGAAGTGCGGATTACTAAACTAGCATAGCGTGACCCAGCCATCGGCGGCGGTTCTGTCACAGAGGGAAACAAACCCACGCGTCTGTCTGTCCCCTTTTGTACCATTTGAGTCATAATCTCCCGACAGCAACTCAAACCAGGGTATACGCCACTGAGTCATAAGTCTGATATAATCACACTATGTCACACAGTACATGGATGCAGCTCATCTTGCTACAGCCACTATAACCAGAGGTGGACAGTAGCTAAGTACATTTACTCGAGTAGCCTATTACTGCACTGCAGTGGTTCTCAACCTTTTTCTGGATCAGGACCCACTTGAAACATATTGAAGCCTTTCACGGCCTACCCATATGACCGCTTAACTCTTTGACTGCCAATGACGAGATTTCTGGTCATATTTTAACCATAATGACGAGAATGATGAGATTTTGTGTTTTCAGTGGTTTTCCACTAGATGGCGCTGTTCGCTAACCTGGGAGCAAAGCAGCAGCGAATCACGTGCTATGGAATAACTATGGAACGGATGATTGCGGTGGCACGCTCGGATACGTCTTTTAAAGCAATCGGAAAAAACACATCCTATGAGCCATTTTGAGATGTGCTTATAGGTGTATATAGTCTCAGTTCTTATATTTATGAGGAACAGATTTTTTTCTGTCTGTTTTATCATATTAGTTTGAAAAATATTGATTAAATGAAATAATGACATACAATAGGCTATGTCGTATTTGATCTGCATCTCAAGTTGTTGAATGTCAAGTTGGGATACAAATATTGTTACTGATGAATTCCTGATGAAGGGTTAACTATACGCTCATCGTTACTTATTTTCTATCAATTACTCACCCCATGAAGCCTTGAATTCATGGAGTTTCGTTAAGTTTTTGACGCATTCCTGAGACAATAATTTGATGACCGGGTGTATTTCCGGTAGGAGACTCCAAGAGACTCCTTTGAGTCTCCTACCGGATACATTAGCATCTTTCCGCCGGTAATCAAATTATTGGCTTAGGAATGCGACAAAAACAAACAAGTCTCCATGAATTCAATGCGTCATGGGATGTGTAATTGATAGAAAATAAGTTTAAGACAGTAACACAGTTCAGAGGACACCTGCATAATAGTCCGGTACCTGCAAACCAGACAATATGATTCAGACTACAAATAACTTGACAACGTTTCCATGTTGGATCTTCGTCAGACTGATGAATTCCTGATAATTCTGCCTCCATATGGAGTACGTATAGCCGAACACTCCAGTGTCCTGGTTGGACAAACAGGCAGATGTAAGTGGAACTTGTTCCCTACAGTGACACGTAATGGCTCCTCCCCCAACAGGGCACGCTTCCAAAGGGCACTGGCATCGCTTGGCCTGGCACTGGCAGAGCCTTCACCCTCACCAACAACACGGACACACACACACACACACCCACGCACACACACAGTGGTGTAATGTAACTAAGTCCTTTTACTCAAGTACTGTACTTTAGTACAGTTTTGAGGTGTTTTTACTTTACTGGAGTATTTAAAATGTTCAGTACCTTTACTCCACTACATCTCAGAGGTAAATATTGTAATTTTTACTCCACTACAATTATTTGTATAATACATTTCGGCCATTTGAAAATAGCCGATCTACAAGCTCAATGCGTCACGATGCGACGCATTGTGAGCTTGTAGATCTGCTATTTTCAAAATATTTTTTTGAAAACTTGGGACATTCTGCATGACGAGTACTTTAACTTTTGGTACTTTAAGTACATTTTGATACTTTTGTACTTTTACTCAAGTAAATCTTTACTCAAGAAAATTCCGGACTTGTACTTGTAACAGAGTGTTTCTACATTGCAGTATTGATACTTTTACTTAAGTAAAACATTTGAGTACTTTTTCCACCCCCGCACACACACACGCACACGCACACGCACACACACACACACACACACACACACACATACCTCCACACGCACGCACGCAGACGCAAACACACACACACAGTGGGCTAGAGAGAGAGAGAGAGAGAGAGAGAGAGAGAGAGAGAGAGAGAGAGAGAGAGAGAGAGAGAGAGAGAGAGAGAGAGACAGGCTGCCAAAACCCTGCAGCCAGAGTTGCGAGTACAAAAGCGGGAGGAGTAAAAAGCACCAGGTAGCGTATACAATTGGCAGGTATACTGCTGTACACATATACAGCACACAATCTGGCAACCCACCCACCCCTCACCTCCCAGCGTGAGGACAGGCTACATCAGCTCCTCATGAAGAGCAGCTCTTTTATGAACCGTGTGCCGACAGTGACGGCACACGGGGTGAATGTTAACCCATGAGATAAGGGCTGTGAACTCAAGCACACATTTGACAGAGCAACTTTTCACTTGTAGTGCCCCCACCTTCACTTAATGCGGCCCGCAGGACAGGTTAATATCGGAATACTGATATATTATTGATTTCAGCTGTTACAATTCCAAACATGACCTGCTTTAATTGCTTCAGTCTATACTAGTAGCTTAATGACTAGTATTACATTTCTATTGTCTTCTTTATGTCCAATATTTAAGATCATAAAGTTAACATAAGTATAACTAAATGCTTTTGAAATGAAGCTTTTCAAGATTCCAATTCAAAAATAGCAAAAAAAAATCTGGATTCCAATTCAAAAGTAGCAAAAATAGCCGATCTACAAGCTCAAAACGCGTCGCGTTTTGAGCTTGTAGATCGGCTATTTTTGCTACTTTTGTGTGACATAGAATGGCGAAAAAAATTTACATACGGCAAGACAGTATATGCAATGTGGCCCTCTGGAGGGAGTGTGGAAATATAGTGTCCCTCTCCATCATCAAAGTTGCCCACCCCTGACCTGGGGTATCTATACTTTGACTCAAAGTACTGGTGTTGAGTACTTTGTCCACCACTGGAGGTGGCCAGATCTCCTCCTCCTGAGAGAGACTGCAGTGTGCTGGTTAACCACTTAAACCCTCTATTGGAGAAACGGACTTGAGTTACAACTGTACTTGGATCTCCTTTTTTCCCCCCGTCTACACCAAATCGATTCGCCCAAAATAGCCGGTCCAAAAGCTCACAACGGGTCGCAGGTTGTGAGCTTTCAGATCGGCTATTTTGGGCTTAAATGTTCCCCACAGAATATGGATGCAGGGGTTCAACTTCTACTCCACTACACCTCAGAGGCAAATATTGTACTTTTACTCCACTACAATTATTTGAAAAACTTTAAAGTTACTTTGTAGATTTTGATTATTATTACAAAACATACATTAACCACTTCAGCCCTATATACAATTCGGCCATTTGAAAATAGCCGATCTACAAGCTCACAATGCGTCGCGATGCGACGCATGAGCTTGTAGATCTGCTATTTTGAAAAGATTTGTATAAACGGGATATTCTGCATTCTGCATAATGAGTACTTTTACTTTTGGTACTTAAAGGAGTAGTTCACCCAACAACAATTACTTATTTTCTATCAATTACACACCCCATGAAGCATTGAATTCATGGCGATTTTTCAGTTTTTGTGGCATTCCTAAGCCAATAATTTGATGACCGGCAGAAAGATGCTAATGTATCCGGTAGGAGACTCAAAGAGTCTCCGTAGGAAAGCGACAAAAACAGAAAAATCGCCATTAATTCAATGTTTCATGGGGTGTGTAATTGATAGAAAATAAGTCATTTGTTGGGTGAACTACTCCTTTAAAGTACATTTTGATGCCAATACTTTTGTACTTTTACTCAAGTGCATTTTGAATTTCCGGACTTTTCCTTGTAAAAGAGTATTTCTACATTGCAGTATTGATGTTTTTACTTAAGTAAAACATGCAAATAGTTTTTCCACCACTGCTGTCCTGTGCATAGTATGTAGTGTGATAGTGAAGGGGCCGTCAGCCTGCCTATCTGATGTCCTTCTGAGAGGTTATACGGCTGATGCCAAACAAGAGGAGGAGGTGCAGGGAGCGAGGGGAGGAGGAGAGGCAGTGGAACATTTTCCTACAACACATTCACCGTAAGGAGGAGATATAGGAGACTTGTACAAGTCTAGAGAAAGAAAGAACAAGCCTATAGTTTGATTCATACAAGCCCGGCCAGGTGGTTCACAAACAAACGCGTTACTTTGCAGATATAATTTAGTATATTATAAACACACACATTAAACACTTTAGCCCTATTTTATACATTGGCTATTTGAAAATAGCCGATCTACAAGCTCACAACGCGTCGCATCGCGTTGTGAGCTTGTAGATCGGCTATTTTCAAACATTTTAGTACTTTTACTTTTGGTCTTTTAAGTATATTGTGATGCCAATATGTTTGTACTGTTACTCAAGTAACATTTTGAACAGAGGCCTTTTACTTGTAACAAAGTATTTTTATATTGTGGTATTATTGCTACTTTTACTTGAGTAAAATATCTGAGTACTTCTTCCACCACTGGCTATAAGATTATTATTGTGAGCGTTTTTTTATCACGATAATAAAGATGAGTGTCCGTACTTCTGTGCAATAGCCCGTGACAGAATAAAACATCATGTGATGACAGCGAGGGTTATGTCTATATGCAGGCCAGAGGCGGTCACCAGGGTAACCGGAGGTCAAAGGTCAGAGAAGGCCGACCCGAAAAGGCAGTGGTGGAAGATGTACTCCTCAAAGTAGCAATACCACGATATAAAAAATACTCTGTGACAAGTAAAAAGCCTGTATTCAAACTTTTGCTTGAGTAAAAGTACACAAGTATTGGCATGAATACAAGTAATAGTAGACTACTCAAGCTTTGAAAAAAACATTGAGAAACTTAGTTTTTTAAATAATCTACACGCTCACAACAACGCATTGCTTTATTTTCAAACAGCCTAAGTATAGAAGAGGGGTTTGTAATAATAATCTAAATCTGCAAAGTTACTAGTAACTAAAGCTGCTAAATAAATGTAGAGTAAAAAACATAATATTCTTCTCAGAGATATGTAGTGGAGTAGAAGTAACCCTAACCCTAACCCTAACCCTAAATTGTGCTTAAATACATGTACTTGAGTAAATGTACTTAGTTAATTTCCACTACTGTGAAAAGGGAAAACACACACACACACACACACACACACGCACGCACGCACACGCACGCGCACACACACACACACACACACACCTAAAGTCCATGTGATTTCCGCGGCAGCTCAGCGCTAAAGGTCAGCGCTATCTTATCACACAGGTCAGAGCGGACTGCTCCCTGCTCTGTGACCACAGCCTCAACCTTTCACTGCACCGCCCCCCCCCCCCCCCCCCCCCCCCCCCCCCCCCTACCCCCCCTTCCATCTGGCATCATTTTTCTCCCTACTCAAATCTTTGCTTCCGGGGGGGTGGGGGGGGGGGGGGTCCCTGGAACAAAAATATTTTGAGATGGGGGGTTCCGCAGCCAAAGATATAATTATCATTCTGGGGGTTCCTTGACATGAAAAAAGTTTGAGAATCACTGATATTATAGCAGCAACATAATGTGTTTCAGAAAACTGTTAGGATTCGAGTTACAAATGTTTGCTTTAAAAAACATACATATTCAAAGATTTTACACACATTTTCACGATTTTTCAAAAAAATAGCAAATCTGCAAGCTCATAGCGCGGCACTCGGTGCCGCGCTATGAGCTTGTAGATCTGCTATTTTTTTGAATAGCTAAAGAAATCTTAAAATGACAGAGATGCGCTCCCGGATCAACCTTTCACTGTCCCTCCTCGCCCCCCCCCCCCCCCCCCCCCCCCTCCCTTTATCTGTTGACCACCTGGCGTCAAAGTAACCCCCCCGCCCACCAGCCCCTCCCCCCCCCTCTCCATCTGCTCTCATTCACAGGTGGAGGATAGACGGCGGAATGGAAAAAAGAAAAAAAAAACACAGGAGAGGAGAAGGTAAACAGAGGTCGACCGATATGTCAGTCCTGGCCGATGTGCCGCTCGTTATTTGACTCTATTTGACGACATTTTGACGGCAGTTCTATGCAGTCGATGTATCCAATGGTGGTAAGTAACTCAGTACATTTACTGTACTTAAGTACAATTTTGAGGTATTTTGACTTTACTGGAGTATTTCCAATTTTCTGTATTTTTACTTACTCCATCTCAGAAGAAAATATTGTACTTTTACTCCACTACAATTATATGAAACGTTTAGTTACTAGTTACTTTGCAGATTTTGATTATTTTTACAAAACATACTTTACCCACTTCCGCCCTATATACATTTCGGGCAGATCTACAAGCTCACAATGCGTCGTGGTGCGACGCATTGTGAGCTTGTAGATCTGCTATTTTCTAAAGATTGTTATACCGTACATTTGAAAACTTGTGAAATGGGACATTCTGCATAATGAATACTTTCTACTTTTGGTACTTTAAGTACATTTTGATACCAATACTTTTGTACTTTTACTTAAAGGAGGAGTTCACCGAAATAATTACTTATTTTCTATCAATTACACACCCCATGAAGCCTTGATTTCATGGATTTATTTTTGTTTTTGTGGCATTCCTAAGACAATAATTTGATGACCGTGTGTATTTCCGGTAGGAGACACAAATAATCTACTTGTCTCCTACCGGATACATTAGCCGGTAGGAGACGGGAATCAAATTATTAGCTTAGGAATGCAACAAAATCAAAAAAGAATCCATGGATTCAAGGCTTCATAGGGTGTGCAATTGCTAGAAAATAAGTAATTTTTTGGGTGAACTCCTCCTTTAAGTACATTTTGAATTCCAGACTTTTACTTGTAACAGAGAGAGTATTTCTACATTGCAGTATTGATACTTTTACTTAAGTAAGAAATGCGAGTTTCTCACTTTTTCCACCACTGGATGTATCCCAATCATCATAAGAAAACATTTTAAAAAATCGTCGATCTACCAGCTTGTAGATCGGCTATATTTGGAAATTGTGGAAAAGGGCTTAAGGGGTTATTAGATCTGTTTATTATAATTTGTGTGTCCCGAAGTAACATCTTCTCAAATAGAAACGTAATCAAATCTACGTTTTTAGAATGTGTTGACATCTGTTGACAAAACATGGGTGGTCTCTAGGACTTTTCAATGTCGGGATCGGGACCTAGCGCTAAGGTAAAAGTGCAATATATCAGCTACTGTACCTACTTTCTTAAACAGATGAGACAAAATAGCAAAATCAAATGAGCAAGAGCTAAAACAAATAAGTGTATCGACTAAACAAGATCCAATAAAACAAGCGTTCGGACTAGTTAACAACAAGGCCAGGCAAAGAGGAAGGGTAGTGTTTCCTGAAGAGGTGGGTTTTCAGCCTGCGGCGAAAGATGGGCAGTGACTCACAGTGACAATTAATCATCAACTTAAATTAAATGTGTTATCGTGACAGCCCTAAGTGCAGTATGCATGATATCACGGCTCTGCCAGACATTGACTCTCGTCAACTATTGTGTTCTAGTGTTGGGACAGGGAGAGGCACGATCAACGGTCTCAGCGGCCTCCGCACGCCTCGCTGCAAACATGAGAAACAACGCAGGCGACGCGGCGAGGCAAACGCGCGCGATGGCGGCCCGCCCAGCGACAACGTATCGATCGAAACCGCCGTATTTCTTATTGATTCCAATTAAAAACACTCCCGCCCGTTTCACGGCCGTCTGTCATTTTCACGATTCAATCTAAGAGAGTGGCTGTTGTCGTGTTTTTTGATGTGTGAGCGCAGCCTGACCTGTATGCATCCCCCCGCGCTTAATGAAGTGCACCCCGGTGAGGGCTGTTGATAAGGGCCGCATCGCCGTAATTGGAAATCAGATATGTCGTTGCTGTCGGGCGGAAACCGTGTACGTGTATGTCCAAAAAACGTTCATTTTTTTGTATCGTTTCTGCCCGACAGCAACAATATATTATGTATGTTACATAGGACACGCAATAGGCTCTATGCACAGCAGCCATATTGGGAATGAATTGGGCTCCTTCCTTACTTCCTTCACAGGTGTTACCAATAAAACTAATTAAGGCTCTGTTCCATTTAGTGTGGCACAGTGGTCTCTTATTTTCAAGGACCCCCATAACTCTGAGAGTGTACAAATGGAACCAAATGGACCCTCACGGGTCCATTTGGTTCCATTTGTACACTCTCAGAGTTACACACCCACCATAAGGGGCCATTTGGGAACCAAAATGGAGTGTTTCTAGTGAGCCAACATGCAGATATCAGCACCCTGACCAGAATGGAACAGAGCCTTCATTAGTATCATTGGTAACACCTGTGAAGGAAGTAAGAAGAGGCCCAATTTCTTTCCAATATGGCTGCTGTGCATAGAGCCTATAAGCATGTGTTGTTGCGTCGTTTGCTTGATGCTGTCGGACGCGCGGTGCGTTCTAATTGATGTGTGCTTTGTGAATGGGCATGGGGCAGGACAATACACAAGGGCTGAAGTATAAGAACACATTGAAGGGCACTTCATTTATGCTGCCCTATCTACTGTAATCGTGTGTGTGTGTGTGTGTGTGTGTGTGTGTGTGTGTGTGTGTGTGTGTGTGTGTGTGTGTGTGTGTGTGTGTGTGTGTGCGCGTGCGTGCGTGCGTGTGTAAGATGTGCATCAGTGGTTCTGTGCACACATGCTGATGAGACAGCGCAGCTGTAATTGGAAATCAGATATATGCATTTTACATGAGAAATGCAATCGGCACGTGTAGGCGAAGCGCGCACGCGTTTGTGTGTGTGTGTGTGTGTGTGTTTACAAGCATGAATTTGTGTATGTACTGTATGCATGTATGAATGAATGTGTGTGTGTCAGGATGAATATGTGTTTCTGTGTGTGTGAGTGTATTAGATCAGTCGTGTGTGTG
>NC_139948.1:20928736-20996236 GCF_963454915.1 Gymnoscopelus microlampas
CCATGGCAAGTTATTCCACTAATGTTTACACATGCAAGAAGGTAACATTTTAGACCATTTCAGTAATGTTTGCACAGTGCTCAGCCATCAGCCAGAGCAGTATTATTAATGTACATTTAGATTGGAGAGGCAACGTAAATATAAGCGTTAGTTCAAGTTCCCTTTGACATTGGTGGAAAAAGTACTCACATTTTTTACTTAAGTAAAAGTATCAATTCTGCTATGTAGACGTACTCTGTTACGAGTAAAAGTCCGGAATTAAAAATGTACTTGAGTAAAAGTACAAAATTATTGGTATCAAAATGTACTTAAAGTACCAAAAGTAGAAAGTACTCATTATGCAGAATGTCCCATTTCACACGTTTTCAAAAATAAATATTTTGAAAATAGCATATAAGCTCACAATGCGTTGCAAACAATACTCGTAGATCGGCTATTTTCAAATGGCCGAAATGTATAGGGCTGAAGTGGTTAATGTATGTTTTGTAATAATAATAAAAATCTACAAAGTAATAAAGTTTTCAAATAATTGTAGAGAGAGTAAAGGGGCTGTTTCACAGTCAAAGTGTCTTCCTCAGCATTCCACACACACACACACACACACACACACACACACACACACACACACACACACACACACACACACACACTAGTGATGAGCGGGTCGACCCGTAACCCGCGGGACCCGCGGGTCAACCCGCGGCGCGGGCGGGTCGAGTCAGAATTTCAGAGGCAATTATGCGGGCTGCGGGTGAGCGGGTCAGCCGCTCTCACATGCAAAAAACATAAAAATAATCACATGCTCTTGTTTTGTCTGTATTCCTAATAATAATAATAATAATAATAACAATAAAAAAGTTTGAATACACTTGGGGATTATTTTCTAACCATGATTTTACAGAATTAAAAAAACATCGCGGGGCGGGTTGAGCCATAGATTTATATATGGGTTCGAGGGGCGGGTTGAGGCGGGTTGGGTTCCGTCGCGGGGCGGGTCATGAAAAAACCCGACCCGCTCATCACTAACACACACACACACACACACACACACACACACACACACACACACACACACACACACACAAAAACGGATAAACGGATTTTGATGCTACAACCCCCTGGAACCCCCTCACGGACCCCTGGGTGTCTGTGAGGGGAGAAAGGCCCCATGCAGTCGTGGGAAAAGTACCTTTTTTTTCTACTTAAGTAAAAGTATCAATACTGCAATGTAGAAATAACTCTGATAGTAAAAGTCCAGAATAAAAAAAATGCTTGAGTAAAAGTATAAAAGTAAGACTCATTATGCAAGTTTTCAAATGTATACAAGTATAAGGATCTTTTGAAAATGGTAGATCTACAAGCTCACAATGTGTCGCATTGTGAGCTTGTAGATCTGCTATTTTCAAATGGCCGAAATATATAGGGCTGGACTGGATAATGTGTGTTTTGTAATAATAATCAAAATCTACAAAGTAACTAGTAACTAAAGTTTCCAAATAATTGTAGTGGAGTAAAAGTATAATATTTGCCCCTGACATGTAGTGGAGTAAAAGTACTGAAAATTGAAAATACTCCAGTAATGTAAAAAAATACCTCATAATTGTACTTAAGTACAGTACATGAGTAAATGTATTTAGTTACTTTACACCACTGGCCCTATGTGGGGTGGTGGGGGGGGATCATTTCTCCAGCACCTTCAGTGTGTTTGCTAATCTGAGGGCTTTAGTCCGCCGCGTTCATACGTCAAAACTGTCGGCCGATGGCGGCGCCCCGAAAGCGCTGTCGTCGTTACAAATGAACAACACGCGGCCCTCAATGCCGCCGCCATCATAATGACACCCTGAAAACCTGTCTGACCTATCACCGACAGCAACGGCGTTGTGTGTGTGTGTGTGTGTGTGTGTGTGTGTGTGTGTGTGTGTGTGTGTGTGTGTGTGTGTGTGTGCGTGCGCGCATGTTTTACTCATGAATAGCCAAAGTGTCATGTTTTACTCTCCTGCTCCCAAACTTTTTTAATTTCAAGGACCTCCATCAATCTGAGAGTTACAGACATGTAAGGGTCCATTTGGAACCCCCTCAGGGAACCCCGAAGGTCCCTTGTCCCCACTTTGAGAACCACTATGGTACAGGTGGAAGGCGGGTAAAGCAGCCTACTTACTAAACACATTGACTGCCAATGACGTAATATTACGTCATCTCAAATGCAACGCTTGACCGCCATTATGACGTAATATTACATCATCTGGTGTTTTTAGTGATTACACTAGAGGGCGCTCTTCGTCAGCCTATGAACGATGCCTTGACTTCCAGAGAAGGATCCACCCGGAAATGACGTAACCTAAAACATTTTCACTCCGTCCGCTACAATGTTATCAGATTTATAAGAATACATTTATCTGGGATTTCTTCTCCCAGACTGCGTTTCTGGTGAAAACAAGCTATATTCAACCGCCGATAACTACAGAACGGACGATCGCGGTTACAATGTTTTCTTTCCAGTGGAAAGAAGAGAGACTCGTCTTTCCACCGAGACATCGTTTGTTTACATCCGTGTTTAAAAAACAATTCTGTGGATCGTCATAATAAGGTAAAACCGCTGGCATTGGCGGATGAATTCAATGAATACAAATGTCTTCCCAACAGTATTCTGAAAAACGTATGTTTCTATAATCAGTGGTGCTCAAACTTTTTCATGTCAAGGACCCCCAAAATGATACGGTATGTATTTGGCTGCCGACCCCAAACTCAAAAGATTTTGTTCCAGGGACCCCCAGAAGCAAAGATTTGAGTTAAAAATGTTCGCTTTAAAACAACATATATTCAACGATTTGCACACATTTTCGAGATTTTTCAAAAATAGCAGATCTACAAGCTTGTAGATCTGCTATTTTTTGAATAGCCAAAGTGTAAAATAATGCTTTTTTTTTAGCTCAAATCTAAGAATGACACAGATAAGTTCCAGGTCCTAATGGGCTAATTAATACCTGGCAATGAATGTGTTAACAACACTATGAAATGGTGAAAGAAAAGGGTGAGTGGAGGGTCTGGACGTTCCTCTCTCCATCCCTGCTCCATCCCTCGCTCAGTTTATCTACATATTGACCCAGTGGCGTAACGAGGCAACAGCGTGCCCCGACGCGAGGCGGTCAGAGCGGGCCCTCATGATCGCGCATGCACGCGGAAAATTTTGCGGTTATTTAGTGGTTATTTAGTGGTTTCTGAATTTTTTGCGGGTTTATGTGACGGATTTCGGGTACATAAACAACAGTTTTGTAACAATGTTAAGGGGCACACCCAGGTTTATTTTTTAATTCATAATTATTATTATTATTTTTTTTTTCTCTGGGTGGGGAAGTGCCCCTAACGTCATGGGCCCCAACGCAACCGCGTTGTCTGCGTGACGGTAGTTACGCCCCTGTATTGACCCCTCTGTAACCCTGAGGCCATGTCTGTGACAGTCCAACCGGCCCAAAATCTTCTCATGATGCAAATCAGAGCAATCTTTGGGCAGGATTCCTCATCAATGCCCTCGCAGCAGCACAGGGCTCACACGGACAACCCTCTGCCTCTGAAGTCCATAAAGCTGCGAGATTTCACAGGAGCTCGAGATTGATGCCGTAACAGTGCGCGTGCACATTTAAATGTAAGAGTATCTGTGGACGTTGTTGAAAAGGGAGCGCCTCCATCACCGGCTGCCTTGACCTATGGGGTCACCCCCCTGATGCATTTTAACGGCCTCTTTTCCTATCAGAAATATTGACAGCAAAGAGTCAATACGGAATGAAAAATTAATAGACGGTGACCGCGGAAGGAGGGCTGTTAGGAGTTGGAGTGAGGGTGACATGGACTTTCAATTAGGGTGCGCTCAGGCCAAGTGGGAAACGTGGGAGGTTCCCACTTCCGGGAAGGAAAAACCCTCACATGAACGTAGGGACATGACGACTAATTGTCTTAGAATAATAGCGATAATAACGACTTATTTGCGTTTTTGGCATAAACATACATAAACGTCCCAGCTTCCACTTGGCAAGAACGCACCATTACAACCTACTGGTTATTGAAGTTGGTAGGAGATGAAGTGTGCGGTGAAAGGATATATTTATTATTCTAGATGAGCTGAAATGTTAATGTTTTTCACCCTTTTAGAGCATATCTGCAGTCATAATGGGGATATAGTTAAAAATAGTTTTGTTTTTATATCCAAAAGTCCATTCTTAATGACCAGCTGTTGAACATAACCATTGGCATAAGGATTTAGGAAATATCTAGTTATGAATCAAGTCAATATTAAAGCCATGGCTGGATGTTATTCCAGTCCCACAATGTTTACGCTTCAGCCCATTCAGGCGTTATGTTAAGCAGGTTTACAGTACACTTACAAAAGTCTAATTCTACAGAAATATCCAGCTGGTCAACTTTCTATATTTACACGTATCAAAAATACCCCTGTCGGGTGGAAACCTTGTATATCCAAATGTTTTAAAAAACATTTTAAAATAGAGAAAATTCACGACGCCTCGCATCGCGGTGTGAGCTTGTAGATCTGCAATTTTCACTTATTTTGTGTGATACTCTTGAATGATCAATTTACGAAAAAACGAACAAAACAATAAACATAAAAAGTTGAAATATGTAGATATGAGGTTTCTTCCTGACAGCAACGATATTAGCTATAGGTTTGGCTGCTGAAAGTGTCAGGCCGACCTCAATCTCCACCCACTGGCTCTGTGTGTGTGTGTGTGTGTGTGTGTGTGTGTGTGTGTGTGTGTGTGTGTGTGTGTGTGTGTGTGTGTGTGTGTGTGTGTGTGTGTGTGTGTTGTTATGACCCTGGCCTAGGGGGACCAGGGAACACAACAAAAACACAGGGGAGACGCAGTTTACAAATAATATAGTGTTTATTAAAGTAACCAAAATGAACGAATAAATCATGAATGAACAGATGAGGTGTGGAAATCAGTAAAGTCAGTAGTGTAATGCGTGTATGCATGAGTGGATTGTGTAGTGTGTGTGAGTGTTGTATGTGTGAACATAAATGTGGGAGGAAAAGGTGTAGCTTGGGTGAGGAGCAAAATCAAATGAGCTGAAGGAGAGAAAGAGGACTGGGGAGGCAGGCTTTTATAGGGCGTCGACACCCGGGCCCAGGTGCACGCCAATCTGGCTGATTGCCAACATGTCACTGCTCCCCAAGTCCTAGAAACCAATGAGAACAGAAATGAATACAAAGCAAACCATAACCATATACAACCTAAGAGTGACATATATAACATACTACTATAATAGCATACAGGGAACCGTCACACCCCCCCCCCATAAAGACGGGGTCCCTAAGGGATCACCGGCATCCAATTTACACAAAATATATACTACCTATCTACTATACCAATCCTCTACTCCAATGGCCGCCCGCACCCTGTCACAGACCTCCACCCCAGCAACCGGATCCAAGGAAGCATTTAAGGGGTGAAAGACAGAGGCAAGAGGAGGACCTACGGAGATAGTCAGGACCTCAGTCATGAGGAGCCCGTGATAACGCATCGGCCACCACGTTCTCCGTCCCTTTAACATGACGGATGTCCAAGGTATAGGACTGCAGGAACAGTGACCACCTTATCAACCTCTGGTTTGGACACTGCAGAGAATTCAGGAAAGTCAGGGGGTTATGGTCAGTGTAGATAACAACGGGGGTACTACCGCCCACATAAACGTCAAAATGTTGTAAAGCTAAAATCAAAGCCAATCCTTCCTTTTCTATGACTGAGTAATTTAGCTGGTAAGAGTTGAATTTCTTGGAATAAAAGCTAACAGGCTTATCTATTCCTAGATTGTCCTCCTGCATCAGTACGGCCCCAGCCCCCACATGACTTGCATCAGTGTAGATTTTAAATGGCCTGTCTAAACGTGGAGCCGCCAGAACAGGAGCGGTACACAAGAGCAATTTAGCCTGCTCAAATGCTTCCTGGCAAGCGGGCGACCAGACAAACTGTGCCTTAGCCTTAAGTAGGTTGGTGAGAGGCACCACAACTGTCGCAAAATTCCTACAGAAACTACGATAGTAACCTATTAAACCAAGATAGCGCATGAGCTCTTTCTTTGTAGTTGGAACCGGATACTGCTCAACAGCATGAACTTTGGCACCAACCGGACACACTTGGCCCTGCCCAACCACTCGCCCGAGGTAGGTCACTGTCGCCCTTGCAAACTCACACTTTGCAAGATTGACAGTGAGCCTTGCCTCCCTCAAGCGGTTGAACAGTTCCCGAATGCGTTCCATGTGAACCTCCCATGTGTCCGAATAGACAACCACATCGTCCAAATACACTGCACGCCCCGGCATATCCCAAATCACTTGATTCATAAGCCGCTGAAAGGTAGCTGGCGCATTTCTAAGTCCGAAAGGCATGACCTTGTATGAATAAAGACCATTAGGCGTTATAAAAGCGGCTATCTCACACGCTCGTGCTGACAGAGGTACCTGCCAGTATCCCTTCAATAGATCGAATTTACTCACGAATTTCGCGGAGCCCACCTGATCGATGCAATCTTCCATTCTAGGAAGTGGAAAAGAATCGGGTTTAGTGACATTATTCACTTTACGGAAATCAGAACAAAAACGAAATGTACTGTCTGACTTGGGAACCAATATACAAGGTGAAGCCCAACTAGATGCACATGGCTCTGCAATGCCATTTGTTAGCATGTAATTGACCTCGGCCTCTAAATATTGACACTTATCCGCATTCACCCTGTAAAATCTCTGTTTTATTGGCTTCGCATCGCCAATGTCAATGTCATGTTCGATTAGATGAGGACAACTCGGTGTATCACCAAATAGGCATGGAAACTCCCGGATTAAACCTGCAAGTTCCCGCCGGCCTGTCGCAGGCAAATGAGCCAACAGTGTATCGAGGCACGCAAGCGCTTCAGAATTTTTCAGCCGCCCGTGCACCAACGCTGGATCAGGTGTACCCAACCCATCTTCCTCTACCTCCCGACTGGGAGACAACACCGGAACCGCCATGCAAACTGCATGAGCCAAGCCTACCTCTGGCTGCACACACAACACCGGTGTCTCAGAAGTGCGTGCATAATAAGGCTTAAGCAAGTTTACATGGCAAAGTTGGGTTGGTTTCTTACGTTTAGGCGTTGAAATAATGTAATTTTGCTCGGAAACCTGTTTTACCACATTGTGTGGACCGGAGAATTTTGCCTGAAAGGGTGAAGTAACAATTGGAAGTAGAGCCAACACTTGGTCTCCAGGGCTAAACACACGGCGCTCGGCTTTAGAGTCATACAACAATTTCATCTTTTCCTGAACTGAAGCTAACTTTTCTTTAGCCAACAACCCAGCTGTGTAAAGCCGATGACGAAAACCATTAACATAGTCAATCAAATTTTTGGGAGGCTTTGCCTCTATCCATTCCCCAGACAGCGCAGCCAAGGGACCTCTTACAGTATGAGCAAAGACCAGCTCGTTTGGACTGAACCCTGTGCTCTCCTGTGTTACCTCCCTAGCAGCAAGCATCAGCCACGGCAGACCCTCTTCCCAATCTTTACCCAGCTCAGTACAGTAGGCGCGCAAGATGGCTTTTAGCGTTTGGTGAAAGCGTTCTAACGCCCCCTGACTCTGAGCATGGTACGCAGAGCTCCGGTTGTGTTGGACATGTAGCTGCTTCAGAACCTGGGAAAACATGTGAGAACAGAAGTTCGATCCCTGATCAGATTGGATGACCTTCGGAATCCCAAATATGGAAATAAACTGAGAAAGTGCACGTACCACCGACCGAGTGGTAATGGTGCGCAGAGGATATGCAGCAGGATAGCGAGTTGCTTGGCACATTACTGTTAACAAATACACTGCTCCTGACTTTGAATGTGGTAGAGGACCCACACAATCAATTATTAGATGTTCAAATGGCTGGCTAATGGCAGGAATGGGATACAATGGGGCTGGTTTCAGCTTCTGATTAGGCTTGTCAGTTAACTGACATGTATGACACGTTTTGATAAATGCTGACACATCTCTCTTCATTCGAGGCCAAAAGAAATGTCTAAGAAGCCTGTCATAAGTTTTTCTCACACCAGCATGTCCAGATTCATCATGAGCTACTTTTAACACTGACTGGCGAAGTTTGACTGGCAACACAATTTGGACCACTGGTTCACCCACAAACCTTCCCTCATGTGGCAGCCACTTTCTCACCAACAAGGAGTCCTGCAGAAAATACCCACAAGCACTGTCAAGCAGCTCATCCTCTGGCCGTATCAGCGGCACCAGCTCAGTCAGAGAGGGGTCAGCCTGCTGCTCAGCAACCAGATCTGAACGTGTTATGGACAATGGAAAATTAGCAAGAGGTATTGAAAACTTTTCAGATACTTTAGTCTTAATCGATTCTTGTGACTCAGATTTGTCTTTCAACTTAGCCATTGCACGTGTCACCGCACAAGCTGTGAAAACCTCTGGGAAGTCACGTTCACTTTCATCCGTTTCCCCTGTTACCAGGGGAACTGACGTCACCACTGCCGGCGGCGGAACCTCCGCCCACACCCGAGCACCAACCAGGTCGTTACCTAGAATCACCGTCACCCCTGGAATCGGCAGTGCTGGGCGCACGGCAAGCTTTGCTTCTCCCTGAAACAGTTCACATTTGAGCACCACTTTATGCAAGGGAACCAGCAAGACATTCATGTCTATGCCCCGGATAGGCACCGCATCACCCGTGTCAGAATCATTAGTTAAAGGAAGAACACCAGCCTGAATAAATGAGTCAAAAGCCCCAGTGTCCCTCAGGATAGTTACAGGTACTTCTTCCCCACCTTGCACCAAAGACACCGACCCTTTCATGATAAATGGACGGTAAGAATTCAGTGCTGCAAACGATGTATCCTTGTTTTGACCGAGATTAGGTGAAACACAAGTGGACACCGGACGAATTGGAGCGGCCACGCCAGCTCCTTTTGGTTGCGAATTTCCTGCATTAAAAGGTCTAGCCCTGGGAGGTCCGTTTAACATAAAACATTCCGATTTCCAGTGACCCCGCTTATGACAGTAATTGCAAACCTTCTCCGGCTCACGCACATTACTGCTGTTGTTAGTGTTGCTGTTGCCTTTAACTTCGACAGGAAGAGGTTTATTAAATCGGCCATAAGACTCCTTGGCAACATAGTTGCCACCGCCTGCCTTAAACTCTCCACGGTGCGTTAGGACATAGTCATCAGCGAGCGCTGCGGCGTCCGCCGCGTTGCTCGCTTTCTGCTCAGAGATATACGTCGCCACTCGAGCAGGAACAGAATTTTTAAACTGTTCCAAAATTATCAAATCACATAACTCTTCAAAATCTGTTACCTCCGAGGCGTTACACCAGCGGTTAAAGTAGGTCGTCAAATCACGTGCAAACTCCAAATTACTCTGTTTGTCATGTTTTTTCCAAGATCTGAACCGCTGTCGGTACGCCTCGGGGACGCGCTCAAACGACTTAAGCACCGCCTCTTTAACCAGAGAGTATTTTTGACTGTCGGCAACACTCATAGCCGAATAAACCTCTTGCGCTCTGCCTGTTAATACGCATTGTAACATCAACGTGCGAGCAGAGTCAGGCCATTTACGTAAGTCGGCCACGCGCTCAAACATTGTAAAGAATGCCTCAGGGTCACGTTCAGAAAACTTGGGAACCAAACGTATATTTCCATTAACATTAAACTCCCCCATGGACTGTCCTGCAGGTTCTGTAGATACTTTTGCATCAGCTGAAATCTTACCGTCCCTTATCAAGTCTAACCTGCACTGCTCTACTTGTACTTTTGCCTGTTCAGTTTGCTGTTTAGCCTGTTCACTTTGCTGTTTCATTTTCTCAATTGCGTATTGCGTGTCTAGCCTCACTTTGTCTTGCTCCGCCTGCAACTTTGCTTGCAACATCAGTAGTTCTTTTTGTTGGTCGAATGTCAACCCTGGCATCAATACAGGTAACGGCAGCACCGCCGCTGTATCTGACTGGATAGTAGAAGTCTTTTCTGGCTCTTCATATTCCTTTAACAAATCAGTTTCAAATAAATGTACTCTTAACACTGCCACTAAGGTCTCCTTTAATTTCTTGTCACCTGCCTCAATTTTAATCTTAAAATGCTCTGCTATTTTAAGTAACTGGTCTTTGGTGCACTGAAGTAACAGTTCCTCAGAAGGAGCAACCAAAAATGCTTCTAGGGTACACATCCTGGCTAATGTGCGCTAAGTTAGTCACCCAGCTGGTAAACAAAACAAAATACAAGTGCCCCTCTGCTCTATTTAAACCCCAAACTAACTCCACCCGTCTTCATGCCGGTTTGCGGAAGGTATTTATGCACTGAAGGCCACCGCAAAGGCCTAGCTCATACCAAGGGGTAGGAAAAGCAACCAGGAACTGGGGACCTACGTCCAGCCCTTAGCTGTGCCCCCGAGACAGAATGTGCACGCACCGGTACACACCCGCTACAGCCGCACCTTGCACCTAAACCACCCCCCGGCCTAACCCTGCGACCTAATGTTTTAACCCAGTAACTAAATCGCACCTAACAGGGACACTCATATAATACTGAAACAAAAACCAGCCAGGTAACTTTTTTTTTTTCTTTTTTTTTTTCTTTAACTTAGCAGCACAAATACCAGGAAAAAACTCCCCCCGTAGAAACTTAATCAAATCTGTAACTTATCAAAATCTAAACAGATTAAACAGATTAAATTCAAACCAAAGAAATTAACTGCATCTCCCAAACAAAGTCCAGACAAAAACAAGCGTGTAACATCGCTTTGTCTCTACTCACCGGACCGTTGAACCAACTGGACAAGGGAATCACCGGATTGATTCCTAAATGACACTCCTTTCAAAAAACCACGGCGCAAACGAGCCCTTCAACTGCCAATTTGGCCAATTGACACCTGCGTCGCAGCAAACAAATACAGAAGGGCGAGTCACTTGACTCACCAAACTTACTGCACACCCTAAACTTTTACGGAACGAGCCCCCATTTTGTTATGACCCTGGCCTAGGGGGACCAGGGAACACAACAAAAACACAGGGGAGACGCAGTTTACAAATAATATAGTGTTTATTAAAGTAACCAAAATGAACGAATAAATCATGAATGAACAGATGAGGTGTGGAAATCAGTAAAGTCAGTAGTGTAATGCGTGTATGCATGAGTGGATTGTGTAGTGTGTGTGAGTGTTGTATGTGTGAACATAAATGTGGGAGGAAAAGGTGTAGCTTGGGTGAGGAGCAAAATCAAATGAGCTGAAGGAGAGAAAGAGGACTGGGGAGGCAGGCTTTTATAGGGCGTCGACACCCGGGCCCAGGTGCACGCCAATCTGGCTGATTGCCAACATGTCACTGCTCCCCAAGTCCTAGAAACCAATGAGAACAGAAATGAATACAAAGCAAACCATAACCATATACAACCTAAGAGTGACATATATAACATACTACTATAATAGCATACAGGGAACCGTCACAGTGTGTGTGTGTGTGTGTGTGTGTGTGTGTCACAGGGCTGGCTAGCTCTGTCCATCACAATCCAGCCTATTCCTAGCCACGTAGCTGCTAGCTCTCAGGGCCTGCAGTGGCAGTGATTAGCCTTGCTATTCAAGCCCTTTGCAAAGTTGCCATTTTCCCTCAAGGATGTGACTGCTCTAATGCTGGTGGCTGCAAATCCCT
Organism: Gymnoscopelus microlampas; assembly: GCF_963454915.1. Taxonomy (NCBI): domain Eukaryota; kingdom Metazoa; phylum Chordata; class Actinopteri; order Myctophiformes; family Myctophidae; genus Gymnoscopelus; species Gymnoscopelus microlampas. Next base: position 20,940,421 of record NC_139948.1, read on the forward strand.
CTTTAAGCCAAGTGTGCAATGAGAGCACCCTGTCTGTATGTGATCGTTTGTGTAGAGTGCTGGTACATGCATCCTATATTAAAATTGGCTTAAGGAAGGGCCGGCCAGCTCCATATATGGGCACAAAAAGGGGGTATGCCCATATATGGGCATATACTGATGACATTAGGGATCTCCATATATGGGCATTAAAGGGGCAAGGACTGACACATACAGATATCTCCATATATGGGCATATCAGTTGGATCGGCGGTGCGACGTAGGTGTGAGGGCAGCGTAGCCTCTAGTATTAATAAAGGCGAACAATAGCTATGTGTACCATTGAATTAACACTTAACGAATCAGCCAGATGAAATCTCAGCAATATTGCGTCTTTTTATTTGTCTTTGCAGTTTGATGCAAAGTATTTCTGTCTGTCTGTCCGTTCGTCCGTCCGTCCGTACTCCGTGAAGTGAAGATGTCAGTGTTTTTTCTTTTTCTTTTTTTGTGATGAGTTTGTGATGGGTGCTCTTCATTTCCCCTGGGTGCTTTAGCCCTGAGGTTGGCAGTCATGACAGCCAGTTCCCTCCTGATGTGATGTGAGAGTTCTGACTGCTCCAGACCGTACTGAATAACTGCTAGCTTGCATAACATCTCCAGATTAGGTCTTATATCTAAGATATACAGGTCATTAGTTCTTCCCCATGGGGCTCCTCCATGGCCATGGAGGATGATACGATCTCCCACCTTGCAACAACTCATCGCAAATGTAAAACACGGGCCTTTCCCTTTAGGCTTAACCTACTTCCATGAGATGGTCTGTGGATTGAATATCAACAGATAATTGTAGGTCGGGTTTGGGTAGTTACCTACTTGGTGTACATATTGGCCACCAAATTGGCCACCAAATATGTACAGCTCTCCATTGTAGACAAAGGCTGAATGAGCCCAGCGCCCGTCTGAAGGAATCTCTGCAGAAGCTGTGTTCAGCCAGCAGTCGGTCTCTGTGTCAAACACTCTGATGTTGTCGTTGACCCCCTTTTCCCCATAGCCCCCAAATACATACATCTTTGTCCCAATGATGGTGGCAGAGTGACATGATGAACCAGGTGGTTGTGTGCCTCTGGTGTTAATTAAAGACCAGACCATTGTGGTGGTGTCCAACTTGTAGATGTCATCAATGCATCCATTCTCTCGCTGCTGAAAGATTCCTCCATAGATATACATGACCTTCCTCAAGACACAGGCTGAGTGGCAGTGCCTCGGCTTTGGAACAATACCAGCAGTATTGGGTTTGGACCATCTGTGGTTGTCAACATCAAATGAATAAAGCACATTACAGTAAGGTGTTCCCCCCCAGATGTAGACACTATTTTCTACCAGAACAGCTGTGTGGCCACTGCGCATGCAGGGAACCTCAAGGTGATGTTCTCCTCTTCCATTGGTCCATGGGGGCAACTTAATCCAGCGTAGAGACACTGTGTCGAAGATGTGGACTTCAATCTGATCACTGTAGTTATTGTGTGATCCGCGAAATCCTTCAAATGAGTACAACTTGTGTCCGACTACCACAGCAGCGCAGTAATTCTCATCTCCTCTTTTCTGATGTACCGTCCAGTGAAACATTTCACACACCAGCACCACTTTGTGAATCAATGCAACTAATTTGCAGAAGAGGTTGTTAATATAAAATACTACTCAAAGGGACCGGTTGTCCGAGTCTAGGACCCACCGCAGTGGTGTCCGGTAAGAACTTAACCGAGATGTTTAACCCTGATGATCAAGAAGAGTGGATCGGAGGATCCCTGTATAATGCAGAGATAGCTGTGTTGTAAATATCCTGACTAGTACGGAAGGAGCTGGAGTCTCTCCGGGTGAGAGCTGGTCAAGGTACTTGAAGGTTGGAGTAAATACTGCTTGCATCTGAACTCAGGGTATGATGGCCACCCTTTATATATTGCTTGGCTGGAAGCTGGTGTCATCTCACTGATGTCACGATGAGTCAGCTATATCCATATATGGAGTTTTACATTAGCATGATGTCAGCACTAAATGTCTCTGCCGGCTCCATATATGGAGCTCTAGATCAACTACGCCCAAATATGGAGTTTGTGATGTCAGACTCAGATAGGTTAGTTAGATATGTCAGATAGCTCCATATATGGAGTACCAATGTTCAGTGGGTAACTCTGGCGACCTATCAAATACCCATATGACGTGAAGGTGAGTGTGAAAGCCTTTGCCACCCACAGATTTCCTGTGGAAGTCTGTACAATATCATGAGATATTGTAGTTGTATATACTTCTGTATTTGTCAGTGTCAGCATCTCTGTCACGTCTCACTGAAGTGAAGAGTTTACCTCCTTCCTACTTCCCTCCTCTTCAGAGTTCTACTTCCTGCCTCTGACACCCGACCATATAGGCATTTAAAATCGTTGCTGTCAGGTGGAAAAAAATCCTACGTCCAAAACTGTTCCTTTTCACGATTCAAATTCAGAAATAGCTAAAATAGCAGATCTACAAGCTCAAAGCGTGTCGCGTTGCGGCACGTTTGGGGCATTACTTTACGAGAAAACATCTAAAGAGAGAGAGAGAGAGAGAGAGAGAGAGAGAGACATACACACAAATAGGGAATGAGAGTGGGGAGAAATCAACGCATGTTCCCAGGGGAAAAAACACCTTTTTATATACTAAATCTATATATAGTGTATACATAACATATTTCACTGTTCCACCTTTGCTGACAGCTTCATCTGTGTTCCATTCTGGAGCCTATTCTGGAGCCTATTCGCAGCCTTTTCTTAGCCACGTACTGTAGCTGCTAGCTCTCAGGGCCTGCAGTGGCAGTGATTAGCCTTGCTATTCAAGCCCTTTGCAAAGTTGCCATTTTCCCTCAAGGATGTGACTGCTCTAATGCTGGTGGCTGAAAATCCCTCTTTAAGCCAAGTGTGCAATGAGAGCACCCTGTCTGTATGTGATCGTTTGTGTAGAGTGCTGATACGTGTACATGCATCCTATATTAAAATTGGCTTAAGGAAGGGCCGGCCAGCTCCATATATGGGCACAAAAGGGGGTATGCCCATGCAAAGTATTTCTGTCTGTCTGTCCGTTCGTCCGTCCGTCCGTACTCCGTGAAGTGAAGATGTCGGTGTTTTTTTCTTTTTCTTTTTTTGTGATGAGTTTGTGATGGGTGCTCTTCATTTCCCCTGGGTGCTTTAGCCCTGAGGTTGGCAGTCATGACAGCCAGTTCCCTCCTGATGTGATGTGGAAGTTCTGACTGCTCCAGACCGTACTGAATAACTGCTAGCTTGCATAACATCTCCAGATTAGGTCTTATATCTAAGATATACAGGTCATTAGTTATTCCCCATGGGGCTCCTCCATGGAGGATGATACGATCTCCCACCTTGCAACAACTCATCGCAAATGTAAAACACGGGCCTTTCCCTTTAGGCTTAACCTTCTTCCATGAGATGGTCTGTGGATTGAATATCAACAGATAATTGTAGGTCGGGTTTGGGTAGTTACCTACTTGGTGTACATATTGGCCACCAAATATGTACAGCTCTCCATTGTAGACAAAGGCTGAATGAGCCCAGCGCCCGTCTGAAGGAATCTCTGCAGAAGCTGTGTTCAGCCAGCAGTCGGTCTCTGTGTCAAACACTCTGATGTTGTCGTTGACCCCCTTTTCCCCATAGCCCCCAAATACATACATCTTTGTCCCAATGATGGTGGCAGAGTGACATGATGAACCAGGTGGTTGTGTGCCTCTGGTGTTAATTAAAGACCAGACCATTGTGGTGGTGTCCAACTTGTAGATGTCATCAATGCATCCATTCTCTCGCTGCTGAAAGATTCCTCCATAGATATACATGACCTTCCTCAAGACACAGGCTGAGTGGCAGTGCCTCGGCTTTGGAACAATACCAGCAGTATTGGGTTTGGACCATCTGTGGTTGTCAACATCAAATGAATAAAGCACATTACAGTAAGGTGTTCCCCCCCAGATGTAGACACTATTTTCTACCAGAACAGCTGTGTGGCCTCTGCGCATGCAGGGAACCTCAAGGTGATGTTCTCCTCTTCCATTGGTCCATGGGGGCAACTTAATCCAGCGTAGAGACACTGTGTCGAAGATGTGGACTTCAATCTGATCACTGTAGTTATTGTGTGATCCGCGAAATCCTTCAAATGAGTACAACTTGTGTCCGACTACCACAGCAGCGCAGTAATTCTCATCTCCTCTTTTCTGATGTACCGTCCAGTGAAACATTTCACACACCAGCACCACTTTGTGAATCAATGCAACTAATTTGCAGAAGAGGTTGTTAATATAAAATACTACTCAAAGGGACCGGTTGTCCGAGTCTAGGACCCACCGCAGTGGTGTCCGGTAAGAACTTAACCGAGATGTTTAACCCTGATGATCAAGAAGAGTGGATCGGAGGATCCCTGTATAATGCAGAGATAGCTGTGTTGTAAATATCCTGACCACCCTTTATATATTGCTTGGCTGGAAGCTGGTGTCATCTCACTGATGTCACGATGAGTCAGCTATATCCATATATGGAGTTTTACATTAGCATGATGTCAGCACTAAATGTCTCTGCCGGCTCCATATATGGAGCTCTAGATCAACTACGCCCAAATATGGAGTTTGTGATGTCAGACTTAGATAGGTTAGTTAGATATGTCAGATAGCTCCATATATGGAGTACCAATGTTCAGTGGGTAACTCTGGCGACCTATCAAATACCCATATGACGTGAAGGTGAGTGTGAAAGCCTTTGTTACAGCCACCCACAGATTTCCTGTGGAAGTCTGTACAATATCATGAGATATTGTAGTTGTATATACTTCTGTATTTGTCAGTGTCAGCATCTCTGTCACGTCTCACTGAAGTGAAGAGTTTACCTCCTTCCTACTTCCCTCCTCTTCAGAGTTCTACTTCCTGCCTCTGACACCCACACATATAGGCATTTAAAATCGTTGCTGTCAGGTGGAAAAAACTCCTACGTCCAAAACTGTTCCTTTTCACGATTCAAATTCAGAAATAGCTAAAATAGCAGATCTACAAGCTCAAAGCGTGTCGCGTTGCGGCACGTTTGGCACATTAATTTACGAGAATACATCAAAAGTTTAAATATAGAGGTTTCTGCCCGACAGCAACAAAATTCATCCTCTCTCTCTCTGGTTTAGAAGCTGTGTATTAGGGAGAGAGAGAGAGAGAGAGAGAGAGAGAGAGAGAGAGAGAGAGAGAGAGAGAGAGAGAGAGAGAGAGAGAGAGAGAGAGAGAGAGAGAGAGAGAGAGACACAGAGAGAGAGAGAGAGAGACACACACACACACACACACACACACACACACACACACACACACACACACACAAATAGGGAATGGAGGGGGAGAAATCAACGAATGTTCCCAGGGGACAAAACACCTTTTTATACACTAAATCTATATATAGTATATATACATAACATATTTCCCTGTTCCACCTTTGCTGACAGCTTCATCTGCGTTCCATTCTGGCTGAAAAGCCACAGCGCTCAGCAGCAGCACCGTGGAATCAGTGAGCCACTTTTTTTCTCAGGCCCACAAGGAGCCCGGGGGAGAAAGACCCACTCAACCTGTGCTGACAGGCTCTCATTACATTCTATCAGCTATCCATACAGGCACATTGAGCAATCATTTAGGTGGAAAGGCATCGCCTTTGTTGATTGTGGGACCTGAGAATGGAGCTGTCAGCATTTCAGTCATTCAGAGCTAGAGGTCTCTGCCAAAAATAGCTTTGGCAGCCACACCGTTTTTTTTAGTATTTGTTACCTGGCTAAAGAGAGAGAAAAAAAATATGTTTGTCCCAAATTTGAACAATTTTGCATGACCAAATCACGGTTGTGTCCATTTCACAACATACTCAGCAATTTGCTCAGCGATTTGCCAACATTGCTATACAGTAGGTTTTGTAGACTGCAGATTTGTTCATCCACTGAGGAAGTCGCGCACCGTTAAAGTGTTTTATATAAGTTATACAATAGTCTACAATAAAAAAATGTATATTTACAAAACGTATTGTGTGAATCAAATGCAGACGGTGTGGATCGTGTCAACTTGACGTTAAACTAAAAATGACTAACCCTCACTAACTGTAACAACATAGCTTTGCCTAATCTTACCAATAGTGCCTAACCTTAACTAAAATGAAATAATGAAACCACTCCAAAAGCATGCAGGCAAGTTTAACCACCTCTTACCTAATGCCTAATCACAACAATGTGTTATCGTATACCTACAGTATGTTCAGAAAGGGATCTACTGTATGATATCAAATCAAAGAAAAAGGTCCCGCACACTGTCTGGAACAAAAAGGACGCTCTTTATTAAATCGACGTTTCGGGCGTTAAACCAAAATGTTGATTTAATAAAAAAACTTGGGGGGTGTGAACTGTGAAAATGAAAAATGGGCTTCCACCCCAAAAAACGTTTTGGTTAACTACTTGAACCCCAGCATCACTTTTCTGGGGGGAACATTCTGCAAAAAATAGCCGATCTTGTAGATGTAGGCTATTTGTTTTAATAAGAGATTTGGTATAGTAAAAGCGGTTAAAGTATAGTTGCAACTCAGGTCTGTTTTACTAAGAATAGAGGGTGTACTGTAAGTGGTTCAGACTTCGAGAGCACAGAACAGCCATGCTGACACAATGAGCGAGAGGCAGTTGCCTACTCACACACATGCACACACATGGACAGGTTTCGACGCACTAGTGACATGTTAAAAAGGTCACATCTGATCTCTTGATTGATGATGTAATGCCGGCACTGATATGATCATGTTGATGCTTGATCAAGTTGGCATTCATTGAGATTGAATAGAATATCATTGAGACAGATTTTAACAGGATATATCACAATCATTTCTTTGATTAATTTGTTAATACATTAACCCCCCTTTTTGAAACAAATAGGGACAGACCCAGTGATACAGAGAAACAACACCGACAACAACACTTTCAAAATGTTGGCACATTTTGTGAAGTGGAAATGACCATGCCCTCTATGGTGTCTTGTACGACCTACAGTTATAGGGCAAGACGAGAATGGGCCTGTTATGTGTGCCGGTTTGTGTGAGGTTTGGACAAAATCTGTACGAGTATAGTAGCATTTTTATTTTTGCAAAACTCTGCCTCATGTAGGCACTATAAAAAGTAACCCCAAATAAAAATGTGGGGTTCCACGCCGATCGGTCCAGCGGTGACCGAGATCAGCTGTTTACAAGTAGACAGATGGATGAGACGGACGGACTCACAGGACCGAAAACATAATGTCTCGCCTTCAGCCATTCCGTCGGGGGGGGGGGGGGGGGGGGGGATAAAAAAATGAAAAACCTCTACTATTAAGTTAAATATGTCTCACATGTCCTGGTGGGGACTATTCCAAGATGGTCAAGAATTATCAGATTTTGGGACTTTTCTAGCAAGTCCTATGACAGAAGAGAGGTGAACGTTAGTAGGGCATTTCACCAACATAAATCTAGAGGGAGTTTTCGCTTACCGCCTGAGCACCCGTCCGTTCAACGAGGAGAGCCAGTCAAGACTGAGGCAGAATGAGCGCTTTTCATGAGTGGCCGTGCCTAGCTGGTCAGCACAGGTGTGCCCAGATCAGGCTGATTGAGGAGGTAGAGTGGTCAAGTACCTTGCCTCGATGACGCGTCCTAGGCTGGGGCGTTGTCCTTGGGCCTGTACTCTGCCTCCACAGTAACTATACCTTTCAATCCAGGAACCCCTTTTTATGTAGTTTTTGCTGTATACAGTATATAGCAATATATATTTTTGTAATTTATTTGGATACAAATTTAGGTTTTTCAGAAAACTTAGGTCAGGATTTAGAAGGCGTTTTTAGAATCGGCCTCAGATCTAAATGGGGTGATTAAAACATGGTAAACACTTTGATAGAGAGCCTCCATCAATGCAGCTACTGTATCACAGTCCTCGGCAAGGTGAGACTGTACAATGACCCACAGAGGCTGGCAACGTTCCCCACACCTTAGTGCCCTCTACGGGGCACAATGTTCATAATTGCAATGTTCATGCCCAGCTGGCTCTTCTCTGCCAAAAAGGACATTATACGGCATGCCAGCACGACTGGGTAAACACTGAAACCCCCTATGGAGAGACAGGAGGGCCAAAATACTTGGTAAACAAGTAAATGGGGCCTGTTTGGCTCGATGCATGCAGTAGATTTGTGTCGTTTTGTAACTGACCTTAGTGGAATGACCTTTCATCAGATTGAAGAAATACCAGAGACAGAGTACATGTTTTGACCATGATTCATCTCAGCCGTTCTGTTTTCTGGCAACCGGCCCAGAATGTTTAGTGTGGAGCACTGCAGGGAAATGTGATTACGGAGTCCATTCTACAACATGGACCATCACTATGTATTTGTCTGATATCACATGCCCAGAAAAAACACAGTTATACCTCTGTCTATGGTGGAAATCATGTAGTCTGTTGCCTTTTTTGTATAAAGAAAAACAAATACAATTATATAAAACAGCTGACCTACACGCCCAGAGCTTGTAGATCTGTTATTTTCAACATTTCTTTAAAACTAAGTTTTCATTATTACAGTTTGTTTTGTGTGTAAAGTCTGAAAGTCTTTTATAAATGTATTAATATATTGTTTTATTTCTGACAATTTTCTTTAATGTATTTTTTATTTTTCAAAACACCCATCAAACTCGCAAAGCCACTAAAATGGGTCCATGACCCACAAATGGATCCCAACCCAGTGTTTGGGAACCACCGGGGTAGATACTGTAGGCTACATGGATTTCCAATATATTGCTTTTTACACTACTACCTGGGCTTTCCATTCAGAGCACACACTTTTCCACAAGGACTAAGGTACATCACAAATCAAGAGTGCTAAAATATGCCCCCCGCCCCCGCCCCCGTCACACACACACACACACACACACACACACACACACACACACACACACACACACACACACACACACACACACACACACACACACACACACACACACACACACACACACACACACACACACACACACACACACACACTACAGGCTTGCATTACTATACTTGTGAGGACGGCACCGGCATGAATACAACCATAAACCTATTCTAACCTGAATCTTTTCCTAATCTCTAAAAATATTCTATTTTATTTTTTTCCCAAGAAACAACCATTTCTCGTGTAAGGACCAGGAGAATGGTCCTCACAATGTCTTTTTCTCAAATTCTACTACACTTGTGGGTACATTTGGTCCTCAAAAGTATAGTAGTAAGCGCGCGCGAGTGCGCACACACACACACACACACACACAGCTAGATGTTCCCTCCATCGAGCCTTGAAGGAGAACATGACTAACCACTCTGTAGCGCGTCCTGACCGTGGCGTATGCATTGCGCCCTTCCTTCAAAGTCGTGTGTCTCTCACATGGTGGGGTGTCGCCGGGCAGAAGAGACAGAGGAAGTGTGTGTGTGTGTGTGTGTGTGTGTGTGTGTGTGTGTGTGTGTGTGTGTGTGTGTGTGTGTGTGTGTGTGTGTGTGTGTGTGTGTGTGTGTGTGTCTGTGTGTGGGCAGTGGTGGAAAAAGTACTCAAATGTTTTACTTAAGTAAAAGTATCAATACTGCAATGTAGAAATACAAATTCAAAATGTACGTGAGTAAAAGTACAAAAGTATTGGTATCAAAATGTAGTTAAAGTACCAAAAGTAAAAGTACTCATTATGCAGAATGTCCCATTTCACACATTTTCAAATGTATGCAAATATTTTGAAAATAGCAGATCTACACGCTCACAATGCATTGTGAGCTTGTAGATCGGCTATTTTCAAATGGCCGAAATACTGTAGGGCTGAAGTGGTTAATGTATGTTTTGTAATAATAATCATATTAATAATAATAATTATAATCTACAAAGCAACTAGTAACTAAAGTTTTCAAATAATTGTAGTGGAGTATAATATTAAAAGTAAAAGTCTGGAATTCAAAATGTACTTGAGTAAAAGTAGAAAAGTATGGCCTCAAAATGTACTTTCAGTACCAAAAGTGAAAATACTCATTATGCAAAATGTAACATTTCAAGTTTTCGAATGAAAAAAAATCATTTGAAAATAGCAGTGAAACGAAATGAAAATTCAGGCTGAGTGTCAGGCTAAGGTCTACAAGCTCGATACGACGCATTGTGAGCTTGTAGATTGGCTATTTTCAAATGGCCAAATTCTATATATTCTGAAGTGGTTAATGTATGTTTTGTAATAATAATCAAAATCTACAACTACTACTAATAAATAAAGTTTTCAAATAATTGTAGTGGAGTAAAAGTACAATATTTGCCTCTGAGATGTACTGGAGTAAAAGCAAAAGTATTGGAAATTGGAAATACTCAAGTAAAGTACAAATACCTCAAAAATGTACTTAAGTACAGTACTTAAGTAAATGTACTTAGTTACTTTCCACCACAGTGTGTGGGGATGCAGGCTGCCTGCGGTTGCTGCATGCTGTCGTTCTTCACGCGTGTGAGAGAGAGAGAGAGAGAGAGAGAGAGAGAGAGAGAGAGAGAGAGAGAGAGAGAGAGAGAGTGAGAGAGAGAAAAAGCGATTCCTCTAGTTTGATATCTATGGGCCAGGAGCTCCAAGTCCCCGGAGGGAAACCTTCTTCTTATGAATTGGAGTTTCAGAGAGATGATATCTTGAGAAAAGACAGCCCACCCTCTCTTCTTTTTTAAATGTGTCTGGTCTTGTGGAGGTAGTAGCAGTTCAGGGAGTCATGGTACAGTGCCAAGAAAATAAGTAAAGGGAATAGTTGCATGCATGGAATACCGTTGAGGTGTGGTGATGAAATAGATGTGAATAGATGTGCCAATTTATGACCGCCGTTGGTGCATAATATAGGCCTAAGTAAGTAGCAAACATTAAGTGAGGCAATTGTGAACATCACTCAGATGTTTTAAAGCAGCTGCTCAGAATGAATGTTTTTATTTTGACTTGTCTTTTTATTATTGCAGTTCCAAGCCAGACGTGATACAAATGACAATTGCTAAGATCCATCCAGCACAATCTGCAGGGATCTAGCCTGCTAGAACTTCATATGGCACACAGGCAGGATGCCTTCTGTGTCCTGACATGGGGTGTGTGTGTGTGTGTGTGTGTGTGTGTGTGTGTGTGTGTGTGTGTGTGTGTGTGTGTGTGTGTGTGCGTGTGCGTGTGTGTGCGCGCGTGCACATATGTTTACATGTTTGTCCAAGGCATGTGTTGACTATATCTGGCTGCAAACTAATCCATATTGAAAACAAGCACATTCAACTTTCACCCACACACCCTATAGGCTATTTCACATTAACTGTCCAACTTGCCTTCATGCTTCATACCTATCTAATCCCAATTCTGTCTACCTGGCTCTCACTCACTCTCTATCACACACACAGACACGCACACACCCAAACGCACGCAGGAAAACACTCATATTCCTGGACACGTCCGTCTCCATGTTGCTAATGCTGGATGGAGGTTGTCATGGGAACAGTTTTTCCTCTCACATGCTGCAGACACAAAAGACTTAAGACCTCATTTATGCTCCATTGAGCGGCGGTGCCGCGCGTCCAAACATTGCCGACCTACAAGCTGACAACGTGTCGCTGATGCAACGCGTTGTGAGCTTTGTAGGTCGGCTAATGTTCGACGTGCAACACCGTCGTGTGACCAGTGAATATTTTGACAGCTAATTTTTATGTTGTTTTAGTCGCGTTGTAAGCTTGTACATCGGCTTGTAGCCTACAGTAGATAAATGTATGAAAACCTTTCAATGTGTTAACAATTATGATGATTATATCAAATAATTGCGATTACGTGATTATGTAATAATTGTGACAGGCCTACATACACATGTATGTAGAAGGCACTTTGTCAATCTCAAAATGACTGTAGGCCAGCGATCCTCAACCTTTTTTCATGTCAAGGACCCCCAGCTTGATATTAATTAGGCCACGGACCCCCACTTGATACCATTTTAAGCTCTGGAACCCCAGTCTACATTGTGAAATCCTCAGTGTTCATTTAACTCTGAGAGTGTAAAAAATACAGGTCCATTTTTGGTTCCATTTGTACACCCTCAGAGTTACAGACCCATGAGGGTCCATTTGGTTTCTAGCTATTAGGGGCCCCCCTGGAATCCCTCAAGGACCCCTGGGGCAGCTGGGGGTCCCTGGACCCCACATGAGGAACCAGTGCTGTGGGCTGTTCATCTTAAATCACTGAAGAGTTGATTGAGTGTTTTTCATTGGACAGCAGCTACTATATTGTTGCTGTCGGGCACAAACCTTGTATCTCCATTATTCAACTTTTCATGTTTTTCCCCCCGTAAATTAATACTCTACTTCATCATACAAGAGTGTCACACAAGAGTAGTGAAAACAGCAGATCTACAATCTTGGACATAGGCAAAAAAAAATGAAATAGTAACCAAAAAAAGGAACGTTTTGGACATACAAGGTTTCCACCCAACAACCTATGGCTTAATCCACATAAGTGTTTACATTGGTGATGGAATTTGCTAAGTTGTCCCGCTCAGTAGGCATGATGAACGGCCCACGTACCCGAGACGCCCGCTGCTCTTTACAGTAAATGGGCTGCAGTGCAGACTCAAGTCTTTCTGCTCCTGTCTGTCTGTCTGTCTGTCTGTCTGTCTGTCTGTCTGTCTGTCTGTCAGATTTATCACTGTCTCACCACAAGCCTGCCTCTGCACTCAACATCACTCTCTAATCACAGTATGTGAAACCACAGGAAGCCGTGTTTGTGCAAGTGTGTGTGTGTGTGTGTGTGTGTGTGTGTGTGTGTGTGTGTGTGCGTGCGTGCGTGCGTGCGTGCGTGCGTGCGTGCGTGCGTGCGTGCGTGCGTGCGTGCGTGCGTGCGTGCGTGCGTGCGTGCGTGCGTGCGTGCGTGCGTGCGTGCGTGCGTGCGTGCGTGCGTGCGTGCGTGCGTGCGTGCGTGCGTGCGTGCGTGCGTGCGTGCGTGCGTACGTGCGTGTGTGTGTCTATGCGCACCACACACTGTGTTGTGCTATGTTTGTGTATTTTTTAACCCATTAAGACCGGGAAAGCATCTGTGTCATTTTAGATTTATACTTATATTGGCTATTCAAAAAATAGCAGATATACAAGTACAGTACTTGAGTAAATGTACATAGTTACTTTAAACCACTGCCCAAGGTGTGAAAATGAGTATTATCAGGCATGACAACAACAGTCCAGCATTAATCTTCTATTTTCCTAACAGTACAAAAGTACAGAAGCAGAGACTAGTTAAGTTTGTTACTAAAACAGGTGTAGAGCAACAGACTAACATTTCACCTCGTGATGGTGATGATGATGATGATGTTGATAATCTTGAGGTGGAGTACAGAGCCAATAGAACCAGGCAAAAAACTAAGACCAGGTTCCAGCAAATGAGGCTGAAGCGAGTACCCAACCACATGGACATGCAGTTGAAGCTATAAGCATGAGCCTAAAAGATGCCCTTCAAGAGTGAGGAGCTGAAGCCAAGTTATCTATGTGACTATGCTAAATGTACAGTACTGTACATGATGAGGAAACTGATCAGGGTAATATATATTACTGTTACAGAGTGATGTGTAACAATAGCATACCTTTAACTTTCAAAGAAACTGGAACCTCAAAAGAGTGCTATGTCAATGCTATGGATGAAAAAACTATGTTGATGAGTCTGAAAAATACAAGACACAGACGGTATGTGGCTAAAATGTACAATCAAAAGACGGGTGTGGATTATGAGGTGACATTTTCTCCTACTGCTAACTTCACTAGTATCAGAGTGTTGACAGCAGCACAGAGAAAAAAAACGTATTTTACACCAAATGGACATCAAAACAGCTCACTTAAATGCACCAATTGACTGTGAAATTTACATGGAACAGCCAGAGGGTTACGAAGTGAAATACAGCACAAATTAAAAGCTGGAGTGCTAGAAAGGTCATTGCATCGGCTAAAACGATTAGGCAGGAATTGGAACAAAGTGTTCATGCCGAGAACCTGACAAAAAAAAAAAAAATTGTACAAAAATCTGGCTGACCGTTGTGTTCACACCAGGGAAACAGGATATTAAAAGGTGATCATGGTAATATGGATCATTGCTGCAAGTGATGAAAATGCATTGAAAGTTGTGAAGGGAAATGCTTACTGCTAGATTCAAAATAGAGGACTTGGGCAAACTAAGACATTTTCTAGGTATTGATTTTAATCAGAGTGATAACTGTGTGCAGTGCAGTGTCCCCACCCCCCCCCCCCCCCCCCCAAGGACCCCAATGCTTTACAGAGCTAACTGAAGAGCAATGGGTTCCAGTGAAACTCGTACAGTAGGCTACTGAGGTATCTAAAAAGGTACAAGTGAAGGAGTTGTGTTCCATAAAATGTGATGAGAAACTGGGAATACAAGTGCACAGTGATGCAGATTGGGCGGATGACATTAACGACAGACGTAGTACAACTGGCTATTGTGCTAATCACAGTGGTGTAAAGTAACTAAGTAAATGTACTCAAGTAGGGTACCCATTGTACCCATCTGTCTGTCTGTGTCCCCTTTAAACCCATACTGTATATGGAGATTTCTTTCTGTATCGTGCTGTCCCTTTTACAGTATGCCCATATATGGAGTTCCGTGTCAAGCATGCCCAAATATGGAGTCCAGGCCAGTCTATGACATCAGTACCTTGATGTCATATTGATGATAGCAGGGAACTCCATATATGAGTATGTGTGGTTTTATCATTATATATTTTGTACCTCTGTCTGTCTGTGTCCATTGTATGGCCATCTATGGAGATCGCTGCATGTAATCTGATATAATCATGAAAATGTCATGCCTGATTGTTTGACCCAGCAATTCAGTTAGTAGATATATATATCTACCCTGTCACAACTCACAACCTTCAACAGCAGCCACAACACACATACTGTAGGGCCACATCACTCAAAAAAATGAACATTTGGAATTGATGGCTGTTATTTTCAAAGGAACTTTAAAGGAAATAGCAACCTAATTGAAGAGACCTTAAGAGCCACATCCACGTATAATGTTCCCTGTTATAACTCACTACCCTCAACATCAGAAACAACACAACACACACTGTAGATTCAAATCAGAGAGAAATTCAGAGACAGTCAGTGACTGAAAATAGAGCAATTGCATTGAATCACACTATTAAAACACAATATGCAGCTTCAATCACAGTAGGCCTACACAGCATACAACACAACATGACAACAGTAGAACAACAGCTTGAATTACATTTGTATATACCGCATACAACAAGCAGCAGCTCAGCAAAGAAATAAAAAAGAACAAGGTGACAGACAGACAGACAGACAGACAGACAGACAGACAGACAGACAGACAGACAGACAGACAGACAGAGGCATACATAGTCAGAGGTGTTGCTAGACTTGCCACCAAGCCAGTCATATGAACCAATACAGCCACCCTCAGATCACAGATCACAACCTTAAACAACAGTCATAACCCAGCAGACATGCAGTAGATCCACATCAGTCATCAATTCCAAATGGACATTTGGAATCTATGGCTGTTTATGTCAAAGCCCAAAACCTCTAGCTTGAACTTCAAAGGAAATAGCAAACTCAGACACAGGACAATTGAAGTGACCGAGCCACATACTGTACACACATGTTAGCCAGAAACAGTGACTGAACATTCAGTCATTGGGTCAAAATGACAGCAATAGAACGGCTTGAATCATATAAACACAGCATACAACAAAAGCAGCCGCAGCAGCAGCAAAAAAACATAAACAAAACAAGGTTCCTACCTTGAGCCGTCTCCAGCCATCTGACTAGCTCGCCAGTACTTTCCTCCCGTCCTGGGAGCTCCCATGTGTCATTGGCAGTGACTGTCCAGCCCCATTCTCCTGGCTGCCATCTTCTCCCTCACCCTTGGTAGCCCCCCATAGAGATGCTTGTTGGTAACATGTTCATCCTGATTGACATTTAGGGAGTTCAGTAGAGCAGGTCCAGCATTCGGACCAGACTCTACAAGACTGAGAAGAGCTTGATATGGTGGGGGGGTTGGACTTCCACACACTGGCCATGCCGTTCAGAGTTATCCATGCAGGTGAGGATGTCCCCCCCTGCAACACCCCTGCCAGGATGTCAAACTCCTCACTGTTGCCGTCTGGGGTCTTCACCTTGGCTCTGGTACCTGTGTACATGGCTCCTATGGAACACCATGTAGGCCTTGAGTGTAATAAAGAAAGAGAGAATGAAATAAATAAATTGAAGTGACCAATTGTCACAGACATGTATAATGTAGCCTACCCTGTCACAACTCACTTTCAACAGTATCTGTATACTGTATCCTGTCACAACATACAATATTCCAGAGCCAGGTACAGTCACTGAACATGAATCATTGTCAGTCAGGTTTATATTCGATAGTTGACAGATATTCAACCACAGAGCTACTCAGCAACTAAGTACTCAACTTTATTTGTAATTGTCTGTCGTCATGAAAATGACAACAGAACATGCTGGAACATATTCATGCGTATCCACCCAAATGTGCTTAAAGCGCCACTATGTAACTTATTGTATGAATACAAATTTTGTCCAATCTGTATGGTAGAGTATGTTAATACAATATAACTATGGGGTTGTATTTTGCCTCCCTGCTCCTCTTCTTCTTCTTGTGTCAAAGGTCATATTCAAAGTTACATTTTCGGGGTGTGATATCAGCACACAGTTTCATAATATCTATTTGTAAACTTCTACTATGCTTTGGGCGCGCACACACACACACACACACACACACACACGCTAAGAAGCTAACTATTGGTAGCAAACTCACCTGGAGAATAAACTCGGTTTGAAAGCAGTTTGAAAGTGTGTCATGACTGTCACACATGTGACCCTGACAACACTGACAACTCTACTCAATTTAATGTTACATTTCAAGTTGTTTATTTCACTCTTTCACTTCCACATAACATAACAGAGCCTGAGTCAAACAGCTGTTTGCAGCAGGTGAGGGGGGAGGGGGAGAGTGGCAACCGGAGGAATTTAAAGGGCCGGAACCCTGCTTAGGGAGTGTCTACCAATAACCTGCCTTCACTGTGTCAACTTTTTTCGGGAGCATCTGACTGTCTGACAATAACACATTGTTTTGTGTCTCATTTTGCTTACACCAGCTTACGTGATTAACCGCCCCCCCCCCCCCCCCCCCCCCCTAAAAAACGAACTTTTGCTTGTTGTGTGCTTACCTTTGAATGAAATTCAAATGAAATTTGGAATGATTAGTCTTAGTTCTATTGGATCTCTTCTCCACTAGCCCTTCCCTAACATTTTAATCTAGTATTTATTTGTTGACGAAATTCTCAATCAATTAGTTTTAGTCATGTTAGTTTATATTTAGTTTTTATTTGTTTTTTGTCAGTGAAAAAGGGTAGTCGATGAACATTTTTCTTCATAGTTTTAGTCGATGAAACACTGTCATGGAGCAGATGTAATCTCTCACCAGTCTCTCAAAGCATTTGCTGACTATTGGATTGAGGCTGACAGGTCTCCAGTCGTTCAAGCATGTAACCTTGGAGTGCTTGGGGATGGGCACAATGGTGGAATTCTTTTTCGAGTGTTCACACGCTTGAAGGCTGGTGCCAGGGCCAGATTAACCTTCTGTGGTGCTCAGTGCTACGACCCGTTTCGAGGCGTTTCACCACTTCTTCAGTAGCCATATCTTTGCTTTTTATTATTGTCTGTGGCACCTATCACGTGCTCCTGGTGTTACCGCTGTTGAACTGGTCCACCATTTTAACCTTGTACTCCTAAATTGCCTTCTGATGGTGCTCTGAAGGGCCGCACCGGTAGGCCCCACTCTCCCAGATCTGTGTGTGTGTGTGTGTGTGTGTGTGTGTGTGTGTGTGTGTGTGTGTGTACACATACTGTATGTAGTCTACAGGTTGTTACACACCGGGGCGATTTTTTCGGGCGAATAATGCGTTTTTTTAAAAAACCTTATAAAGTCAATGGTTCCGTACATGGAGCGAAAAAGCGAAAAAGCGAAGCGAAAAAGCGTCTTTTAATTATTCGGAACGAGTCCGAATTTTGCGTATATTCGCTATATTCGCCGGTGTGTAACAACCTTAAACCATCATTTCCTATTCATCACGTGTTTATGTGAATACGAGGGGCAGATAATATGTGTGGGACCTGTCTATGACATTCGTGTCAGGGTTTCCCAGCTGCGTGCCTCCTAAATCATGAGCTGTATTTTTAGTCTCGCCGCATTGCCTCAGCCTTTTTTTTCCTGCTGCATATATATTGAATTGCATTTCTTATATCATCCCACCCCTTTATTTATCTATTTATCTATCTATTTATGTATTCAGATAGTCGTAGTCAACAATGTTCTGCATTCCAGGAGGTTTAATCCCAATAGAATAGTTTCTGGCTAACATTGTACGGCTCTGGAATGGCTGCTTGCTCTGACGTGTGGGCAGCTCCTCTCTATCTGTGTGTGCGTGCGTGCGTGCGTGCGTGCGTGCGTGTGTGTGTGCGTGCGTGTGTGTGTGTGCGTTTTCTCATCCCAACTCTCATCCCAAGCACACAAACCATGCAATCAGGCTTTCTTAGGTATCCCAGAGTTCACGCAGACGAGCAGATGTTGCCGCAAAGCGGTGTCTCCGCGACTATGGCCTCCGGGGGAAAGAACAGATCATAATATATACACACAGGAGGCTGCCAGAGATACGGAGTTAGAGAAACTAGGCAAGGGAATGAGGAAACTACAATACATGGCTTCATGAGATATGGGGTTATGAAGGAAAATATGTAATAAAAGTTCACATGTATTGACCTACAGGCGTTCCTTTAAAAACTCAGTGTTTAACGGGGATAGAGAGCGAGAGGGAATATGGGAGTGGAGATGAGTGAGGGCATTGTATGCGTCCTCATACTTAACAGCATGGGTGCGTTGACACCATGCCACGTGGTTGTCTGACTTTGGAGGTCTGTGTGTCTATGTTTGGACCCCAGGGCCTAGTCTTTATCGTGGCCCAGCTGAAAACCGCATGACATCACTGCCACAACCCAGACACATTCATACCGTATCCACTATGCCTGGCACTGTTCTACTTAACCCATTAAGTCTTAAGACCTGACGCTGATTCTACAAAAATGTCTAAAGCAGTGGTTCTCAAACCTTCAAGGCCCCCTAAAATGATATGTATTTGGCCGCGGAACCCCATCTCAAAAGATTTTGTTCCAGGGACAGCCAGAAGCAAAGATTTAAGTCACAAATGTTCGCTTTAAAAATATATACATTCAGCTTCAGTCTGACATCGGCTCCATGTGTCGGCGATTACAAGGGGGTGGGGATTAGAAATTCCCTAAACCAATCCTAAGGGATCCCCACGCCCACCTCCGACTCTCATGTGTTACACGGTCTTCCTCTATGGGTATAGGCTCACCGTAAAGGCAGCTGTCAGCCATTGTATCTCTGTACCTTCATTATCCAGCCTCAGTTTCTGAGACAATATCCTTATCCTTACTTCCTCTCTGGCAGAATAGCGTTTGACGTGACACTGCATGCTGTCTCCATATGTGATGAGTATCCTAGGGAATACTATAATAAAAAGAAAACAGAAACATCCTTTGCGTAACAGACCAAAATGCAAAACTACGTCCACACGCACACCAATCACGCCACACCAACCTGCCCAAAAACACAAGATAATAAATTCATTTAGGAAAGCAAGGCTCGCAACTCACTTTATACTGCTCCATATGAAGAAAATATACATATGTTTTAGCGATCGTTTCGATCACCTAAGATGATCTCCAGGTAAAAAAAAGAAAATGATACCTTATAATGTTATGCTGTTCACCTTATGATATGGTCTGACCATCTGAATATCAGAGTCAAGAGGCCATGGCACACGCCTAGTATCTATTGTTGTACAGCTTGGTCCCGGGACATAAGCAATTTCCTCTCTTATCTTTACTGTATAACGAGGCTCTCTCCCTGCTTTCCCCAGAGAACTGTACCACCACCCTGAATGCTTTCATGTACTTCTCCCATGACATGTATTAAACTTCTATTTTAAAATGTTAAGTGGTTCCAATTGTACAATGTCAGAGTGACCTGGTGGTCCCCGCCCAGACCCAACATTGAGAAACAGTGAGCTAGAACCCAGGGTCAGGGAAGACCACAACATAATAATAAAGGGATTCCACAACAAGGGACTCAAGTGTATGTTAAGATCTGGATCCACAGATCCAGTCTTCTTCTTAATCCATATTGTAAAATCAATATGAAGTTGACCCCCCCCCCCAAGGAAAAGAAAAGAATAAGAAAATGTGATTCATAACTCAATCAATTTTTCAATGTATACTCCTATTCCACACACTGTAAATTGATCAAATTATGGCTTAATGGGGCCAGTGCATACGTCCCTCAAAGAGTAGCCGCAAACCAATTGAAACTTCAAAGTGAATGTAATTCTCTCATGCATAGTAAATCCCATGCAATAGCCTGATTACTTTCCAGTTTGTGCAGGGTAAATAATCCTAGCCTGGGTGTAACATCATTAATCATCTGCGGTCCACGCTCATTCCCTCACCAACCATGGCACCATATTTCCTGCACGTTAAACAAGTGTCGCTCACATGTACACACGTAAACAGGCAGGCTAACGGCATCAATGCCCCCCAGATCGGCATATCCAATCAACGTTGTGTGATGCATTGCTAATTGCCTCCTTAAGAGGACACCACTGTCTTATCCTTTTTTCACAAAATGCTAATAGTCACAGTAAACAAGGAAATATGAGAGGAAGCAAAATGTAAATGATTCATGAGACATGGACCCAGGTTAAGCCAAATTTATGCTATGTTATGCGTCGGAAATACATAGCCGATGAGCAAGCTCACAACATGGCGCACGCGCGACGCATTGTGAGCTTTTAGGTCGATTATTTGTCGTGTGACAAAGTGAAGAATCGGCCTTCAAAATTGATGTATAGCTGTAGGCTGCATTAAAAGCTAGCAACAAGAGAGAGGGAATAAACACTACGTCACAAGTGTAACTGTAACCAGCCGGGCCCGTGGCCCCAGGACACTGGGGCCATGGGCATAAATAAAGGAGAGAGGAGCATGGGTAAAATTACCCACGTCCCCCTGCTGCTGCTCCAGGCCCAGCCGCAAGTCACGCTCTGGTGCCTGCCGATGTCACTCACGCCATGGAGAGGATTGCCCCCTGACACTCTCACTTCCTCTCCATCTCCATCTCTCTCTCTCTCACACACGCACACACACACACACACACACACACACGCACGCACACACACACACACACACACACACACACACACACACACACACACACACACACACACACACACACACACACACACACACACACACACACACACACACACACACACACACACACACACACAGAGCTACATACTATATATCTAGCACATGCTGATATCCACACAATCAATAATTCATCAGGCCCCGTGATATTACATTATCAATTCAACCATCCAACTGGCTCTCACGCATGCTTCATTTTGTATTCATCCAAACAATATCTGTCTTCATTTCGTCAGTCCCTCATATACTTGTACTATAACTGCTCCAAGCAGAAGCCTTTCGCTAAAGCCACACTCTCTTCTCAGAACAAGTTGAATGGAGAAATGACGAGAAAGAGAGAGAAGGGTAGATATTAGATAATAACTCACGTTAAAGCCGCTCTACTGTTTGGCTATACGGCTAAACCTGATTTATGCTCGGTGGCACGACGGTGTCACGCGCCAAAAATAGCAGACCTACAAGCTCACAATGGGTTGTAGGCTGGCTATTTTCCGCATGTGACATCGTAAAATATACATTTCAGCCCAGGATTTGCTAGGAAGCACAGCAAAGGAACTGCAGTGTATTTCAAAACCCAGAGAGAGAGAAGAGAGAGCAACAAACTGAATAGTGTTTCATATGCCGGTCGTCCTCAAAGTGGGGTCTGGCCTGGGGACCCCACTGGAGTCCTAGAGGGGGTTCCACGGGGTCCCCAGCCAAATTAGTTAACATAGCATCAAAATCAGTGCAACCACTTTAACTCTATTTATATATTTTCATGGGGGTCCTTGACATGAAAATGTTTGACATCCATATGGATGTGTACCACTACTAGAGACCAGATGGCGTCACCCTATAAACTTAGTGTCTCTCTAACACCCTCAACACTGTCACCTGCTATAAATAGGTGTGTACTGTGTGTACTCTCTCTCTCACACACACACACACACACACACACACACACACACACACACACACACTCCTCCGTTGCAACCAATCAAACATACAGTACACGTACAGATCGTACCAAACTATATTATGTATCTGCTTTCCACGATGTTCATCGGACAATACAGGAGTGTCTGTCCTTTTATAGAGGACTCACGTGGGCTTATGGTTTGTGTGTTTCGCACGCGGTGAACAATCGCTGCGGTGCCTTGCTGTGTTGGCTTGGAAAACGCTTACCGCAGACTATCACTGTGAAATACTGCACGCCTCCACGGGAGGCCAAGGGCACTCGCACCAGGCTTTTAAATCACATGAGCTGGTACACGCACACACACACACAAACAACCAGAGACACATGTCATGCACACACGCACGCACGCACACGCACACACACACTACATCTAAATGCAGTGTATGCACAAACAGTAGGCACACGTGTCTCATTCATATATATATATATATATATATATATATATATATATATACATACATACACATTGTGTATATATATATATATATATATATATATTTGTTTTGGTTTTGTCAAGTTCTTGTTTATGTATGCTTGGATGTATTTGTTGTAATGTTCTGTCTATTGTACTTTCTGTATTTTTGTGATAAGGGTTATCCTTTCAATAAAGGTACTAATATATATATATACACACACACACACACACACACACACACACACACACACACACACACACACACACACACACACACACACACACACACACACACACAGCTATATTTCAATTACATTGTGTGTGTGTGTGTGTGTGTGTGTGTGTGTGTGTATGTGTGTGTGTGTGTGTGTGTGTGTGCCTATGGCTCAGAGACTCATGCAGTATCACCTGCAAACAGCAGAGGGCAGTCTCTGAATACTAGGCCACGTACTGTCTCAACGTCATGAGGTCCGGGTACCGGGGACCAAATGGACTCTTACCGGTCTGTAACTCTGAGAGTGTACAAATCATCTGAGAGTGTAACATCTGTACACTCTCAGAGTTAAATAAACACTAAGGATTGTAGTGTAGATCGGGGTCCCAGAGACAAAAAAAAGAAAATAAATTGTATCAAATGGGGGTCCGTGGCCTAATCTGCATATCAAACCTGGAAATGACAAGGTTGTGAATCACTGTACTAGGTAGGCTGACACTAGAAATGGCTTGAACCAAACTGTTGGTAGGTTGAAGTTGCCTTTAGGCACCGACTTTAGCCAAAATCCAATCCCTTAATTTCTGCCCACTCCGCACTCCTTCCTCCAGTGTGACCCGGAAATCGTTTGCGTTCCAAATGTTCCTTTGCTTTTGGAGGAGCAGAGAGTGAGCGAGAAATCATTGTATGATCACAGATCGGATATCAAAGTGATTGCTGCTTCTAAAGCCAAACATAGACGATCTACACAAGCTCTCAACACGTCGCGCCGTGCCCTTGTGATCTTTTAAGAAAATGGTCCTCATGATTGTCTATTTCTCAAGTTCTACTACTGTTTACGAAGCCTCTCTGACTCTATAAGATTCTCTAAATGGGAATCCTGACAGTTTGTAGCAGACACTCCCCCTCTCTCTCTCTCTTCCTCTGCCAAACATTTCATTCCTATGTCATCTGGTTAGTCTTTTCTTGTTCCTCTCCGTTCCTTTCAACTCCCCTCGTTTCTTCTCTCTTCTCCATTCCTTCACCTTCTGAGTTTTTGCAGTTTTCCATCCAGACCATCCTCCCTCTTCCCTTTTGAACGCCAAATTCTCACTTCTGCTTGTCATCATCAAAGTCTGTCCTCTCATCACTTGTCTCTCTCTTATAACCTTAGCTGTCCTAGTCTGATATAGAGCAATGGTTCTCAAACTTTTTAACTTCAAGGACCCCCCCTTCCTCATGAACAAATGGAACCAAATGGACCGATAAGGGTCCATTTGACGATTTGTACTTTTAGAGTTACAGACCTGTAAGGGTGCATTTGGTTCCTAAATATCGATTATTTATCACTTCGAGCCAACTTTTTTTCTTTGCTGTTGTTAAGGTTGGGAATCCGGAACCGGAGAAACCGGATCCAACATTGAGAAACCGCAATCGGTTCCATCACATTTGGAACCGGATTAAACAACCTCTTTGCTAGTCTCGCGTGGCCAGACTGTGGCCTCAGACTGACATACAGTCTGGAGCACAGAAGCTCTGATCATGAGCAAGCGATAAAGCGGATGTGAAGCCTCCTCCCCGCTTCCGTTTTGTCTTTACAGTGGCGTAAATGTATCCTAATATAAATCAAAATCATCTAAGCAGTTAATAAAACATCAACTGATTTGAGTTACAAATGTTCGCTTTAAAAAAACATATATATACATTCAAAGATTTGCACACATTTTCACGATTTTCAGACATCTAAAAGTGACACGGATACATTCCCGGTCTTAATGGGTTAATCTGGCAGCGTGATCACCAGCATCGATCCGGTGCCGACATGTGTCACATTTCACTGGTGTTTATAATGGGCCCGCAGCGAGCAGTGCAGGGCAGCTGCTGGAACTCCAAACTGAATCTCATAGCACCAGAGACGCTGTCAAAATGTGTCATTGTGCTTGCACACACACACACACACACACACACACACACACACACACACACACACACACACAGGTTTGTATTACTACAGTATACTCGTGAGGACATCACATTTTTAAGATGATTTTATATGAATGCCATTTTTTACTTTTTTAACCGTAAGCCTATAGCCGAATAATAGCTGATATACTAGCCTACAACGCGCGACGCGTTGTGGGCTTGTAGATTTCACGGTGCACGACACCAGTGCGTAATCACTAAACCTAACCTAAATATCTAATTCTAACGTGAATTAACATGTTTTTTAATGCTAAAACAATAACTGTTTCTCTTGTGTGGACCAGACAAATGGTCTGTTCTACTAGAATTTTTACTATGAGGACATTTACACACACACACACACACACACACACACACACACACACACACACACACACACACACACACACACACACACACACACACACACACACACACACACACACACACACACGTCCGTCATGAGGCAGGAAAAGTGTGTTTTTATAGACAGTCAGTAGGTCACAATTCTTACACAATCGTCATATTATCTGAGATAATCACACTTCTTCGTCATAATCGTTTTCATGTTTAAAGATTTTCATACAGTACATTTTCAAAAAAACTTCTGAAATACTGTAGCAGATCTATTACACAATCATCTGATTATTTGAGATAATCAACCTGGCAGTCAGACAGACAGATGGACTGCACAGTAAAATGTTCAAGCATTCAATTGACTTGGCGAGAGTACGGATGGACCCAATGGTTTGAACACACTTTTTACACTGAGGATTTTACATGTCAGACAGACAGAGCAGCTGCTGTTATCAATGCTGATTTTTTAAGTTAAAGTGGTTATGTGTCTGTGGGTTTTATAAATATTTAACCAAAAAAATATTAACAAGAGCTTGTGACTAAATAAGTATTGGATCGGATGCATTTCTTTTATACAGATTTACAGTTACAGATTTGGACATACAAGGTTTCCACCCGACAGCGACGTTATGTAATAGTGGAGCCGTGCCTCCGCCACACGGGAGGAGGCGGGGAGGTGGGTGGGTGGGGAGGCTGGGGTACTGGGTTTGTCTGCCTCTCATCTTCTACCCAGCCCAGCCCAGCTGGACACAACACAACACTGAACTCTAAAATCCTCAGTGCTTGTTTTTTGAGAGAGTGTATACAGATTGATCATGGGACCAAATAAATGAGCACTGAGGATTTTTACTGTGCACAGGGCACTGGTCCATCTCTGCTTGGCTCTATTGCAGCATCCCCCCCCCCCCCCCCCCCCCCCTCTCTCTCCTCTCTCTCCCTCCCTCCCTCTCTCGCCCATCCCCTTCTCTTTCCCCTCTCCCTCCCTCCCTCTCTCTCTCTTCATGAAGGTCATTCCATCCCTTGTCTCTTCTTCGTCTCTCTGTGTGACGTTTAATGTGTGTACTTCAAACCGCACTTTGTCAACACACCTCCCCGTGCTTCCCCGACACATCGACGGGACTACAGGGACACTCCCTGAGGTGGCCCATCCGTCGCTCCCATCCACACGCTCGCCTTCTGAAAAAACACAACAACGGATCACGAGGCAACCGCAGCAACATGTGAGACGATCCGGACTCCGATAATAATATAATTGTCCCAGATGTTGCTGCCGTTGATTCAAAAAATAGGATCTTTAGAGCAAAGATAAGACCGTTGTCAAGCATTACACATCCTTACCAACACATTTATCACATATTTTAGAATATTAGTCAAAAGTAAAATCCAGTCGACTCTAATAAGAAATTAGCCTTGGGGTCCATTTCTCGATTTCTCAGAGTTAGTTTAACAATGAGGATTTTACTGTGCAGCTTTGTGTGCCTAAGTAAATAAATAATCAAATACACATCAGAGGATGGACCAGCGCTGAGTGTGCTGCGGGGGTGAGTTCTGTTCTTTTTTTTCTGGGTTATAAACGCAGCAGCAGAAAGCAGCCAGGAATGTTAATGGTCCCAGAATCCCCTCTTTGGGCTGCAACGCACTCAGTGACGTCAGAAAGCCCAGCGCGTCGGGCCCATAGAGTTGGTCGGGCCCCTCTGGTGTCTGTGTGTGTGTGTGGGTGGGTGTTTAAGTGTGTGTGTATGTGTGTAAGCCTCGTGCTCACCCCCGCATGGCTTAGGGAGGGAGAGAGAGAGGTGAAGAGGGTGGGTACCGTATTACATTGTGATGTAATTTCATGGAAGTGCTTATGTGTTGTGGTGCTGCTGCTGCAGCCTCCAAAAATAGTCCTAAAGCAGTGCTCACAGTGCCACCCACTGGTGGCGGAAGGGATAGGACAAAGGATGATAACCAAGATGGACAAAATCAAATATCACCATATTTTTTTTAAATAAAATCTTGTTATTGATATTGTTATGATCACTGGTGGAAGAAGTAGTCAAATTGATTGCTTAAGTAAGGATAATTCCTTTTTAACAGGTCGTTCATGAAAGTCCTTGCGGTCTTGTTTCCAATGAGAACCTGTGAGCAATTAGGGGTTAAGAGTCTTGCTCAGGGACAAATTTCATTTCATCGACACATATGCTGTCCTGGCCAGGAATCGTACCTGCGGCAACCAGGGCCTCTGGCTCCCTAGGCGGGATCACTAACCACTCAGCTATGGCAATAAAAGTAAAAGTGGCAATATACCAAGTAAAAGGCCTGTAGGCCTATGCAAAATTTTACTTGAGTAAAAGCACTTACATATTTGGCATCCAAATTAGCTTTCTTTCAGATATTCGAAAATGGTCAATCTACGTGTTGCGAGTGCAACACGTGAGCTTTTAGATGGGCTTTTTTGAATAGGCCAAAGTAACTCTAACTACGTTTTCAAATAATTGCAGTGGAGTAAAAAGTACAATATTTGCCTTTGAGATAGTGGAGTTGAAGCATAAATTATGAAAAAACTACCTACTGTACCTCAATCAGCTTCTCAGTGAAGGTCAGACTTTTCAAATCACTTGTACTCTCCACCCTACTCTATGGCTGTGAGAGCTGGACACTCACAGCGGACACTGAGCGCAGGGTACAGTCCTTTGAAAGCAAGTGCTATAGAAGAATGCTACATATTTCATATAAAGAACACCGGACAAATGATTATGTTAGACAGTTAGTCACCACCCATGCTGGAGAACAGGAGCCCCTACTCTCAACAGTAAAACGTCACAAACTGGCCTGGTATGGTCATATCACAAGACATACCTCCCTGTCAAAGACCATCCTACAGGGGACAGTGGAGGGGAAGCGGAGAAGAGGCAGGCAGAAAAAGCTTCCAAACCCTGCTACGCACAGCAGAAGATCGTGAGCGCTGGAGATCCCCGACTGCCCAAGCATCCACCATGACACCCCTACGGCCCCCTATGCCATGGGATAAGTGAGTGAGTACCTCAAACTCCTCAAACCTTTACTTAAGTAAAGTACTTGAGTAAATGTACTTAGTTACTTTCCACCACTGGTAACAATATTGTATGATGATAAATGTTGTAAATGTTCCTTTTCAATTTCATAAATTTGTCAAATATAGCAAAAATAGCGAATAAAACGACTCCTGCTAACATTGCATTCATTTTTGTTTAACACTGATAGCCTGTTCTAGAAGCCTAAATGAACAAAGAGCACCCTCTGGTGGTAAAGGGGGGGATGTGAAGGTACTGATTTAGAGCAATGGTTCTGAAACCTTTTCTTCTTGTCAAGAACCCCAAATTAATATGCAGCCTATAGCAGAACGCCATCTTCCCATGCCCCTGTGTTTGGCAATAAATAAGTTAATTAATAAATTCACTAATTAATCTCTCACCAATGAGAGAATGGGAATGCTGCAATAGTTATAATTCCCTCCAAGCACAGACAGACAAGTGGTTTCTTTGCTACAGTTTTATTTGAAGACTCGTCTTCAAATCCCTCCAAATCCACAGTGAATTAACATAAAATTAACACAAAATAAGCATGTTACAACAACAAAGTGACGCCATGCACAGCTTGTAGATTATTATTACCAAAGTAAAATACAGACAATTCAAGAAAAATATAGACAAAAACACCTCATTGGCAGCATGCTACACGAAAGGGAATAACCTTCAGCCTTCAGGTCCTTATAACCCTTCTTGTGACCAACATAAAAATGGAGCTTCTACACATTGCTGATTGTTGCTTGATTGCTTAAAGCAAAAGTTCTGTTTGAGTCCAGTTCACTTGAGAGCAGACCAACAAGACACACAAACGTGACTTTGACACTTCAAAATAAAAGTATTACTGAAAATTATTGTTGTGAAAGCAAGTACATTATTGTAAAGTAGTCTGGCATGTCTACCAAATTCATGCAGTTTTAACAATTCAGCTGTGTGGCCCTTGAAAGTATGAAAAAAGATTCTAACCATTTTCTATTCTACATCTATCTCAGCTCTTATTTGCAGGGATAGCGACACAGTCGACATACTTTGGGGTTCTAAAGTAACGCCCGGGAAACTTAAGTCTTTGGGTTCCGGGGGGAGTAGGTTGCAAAGCTGAAACTGAGGATTTGACGGAAGGGCACCACCAGGAGTGGAGCCTGCGGCTTAATACAGATAGATCAGTCCAGACAAATTAGCAGTTCTCAGTGACCTCTAGGACTTGCTCAACGCAACAAGGTAATGGCACCTACAGTAGTGGTGTGCATATCGATACTGGTATCAATCTCTAGTCTGAGTATATAAGTGCATTATATACTAAATAATTAGGAAAACAATAACTGCATTATATAGTCTATAAAATATATAAGAATTTTGGGAAGGACTGCCACAGAACCTGCCACAAATCCGCAATTTCCTGCAAACACCACAAAACCTCTTTTACATCATCAACGAGAACTTGCTCACAAAACGTACTTCACTGTCCACTTTCTCTCCCAGTGCCAGGCTCTGCAGATCTTAAGTTAACGCTTTAAAACTGGCAAATTTGGCCCACAAAATGTGCCTTTTGAGACCCCTTATTCCATATAGCTTGGAGAAGTCATGGTATGTTTGTGTGCAATAGTGTTGTATTGGGTTTCCAAGGACAACAATCCAAGCAGGTTTATGACTTTCAGTAAGGACGGAACCTTATTTGGCTGGTGCAGTAGCCTCAGGTAACAGGTAACTGACCTATTGTGTTTCCAGGGACAACAATGTGAGCAGGTTTATGAACTTCAGTAAGGATGGAACCTTGTTGGGCTGGCTCAGTACCCACAGGTAACTGTAGACTACGTCTATCAACACCCCAATTTACAGAATGCGTCTGCAACCCTGGCCATCAATGGACACATGCAGACCATGCTGTGGATTAATCAAGGTTCATGTTTAAAAGATAATATTCACACATGATTGTTCCAGTACAAACCTACATCACATAGAACTGCTCTGGCTAAAAGTGTCTGCTAAATGCTAAATTATTAATTTAATACTAATAACATAAAAAGACCATTGTACTTGTATTGTAACTGCTACGACCTGTGTTCTCAGAAATCGTCACCAACATGCTGCACTTGAATGTGTCAGACTTTGTTCTGTCACCAGGAGGATGGTCAAGAATGTTTTCATTAATCAAGAACGAAAGTCGGAGGTTCGAAGACGATCAGATACCGTCGTAGTTCCGACCATAAACGATGCCGACTTGCGTCGTGTCCTGTAGGTGGCGGTGTATGTGAAGGGCATCTGGGGCTTTCAGTCCCATGTGTACATATACGTACACAGACCCATGTGTACATATACGAGTGCCCCAATTTACAGAATGCTTCTGCAACCCTGACCTTTAATGGACCCCTCCAGAAGATCCAATGGAATAACAAAGGTTCATGTTTAAAAGATAATAGTCACACATGATTGTTCCAGTACAAACCTACATCACATAGAACTGCAGTATAAGGAATATTTTCACTATCCATATGGGTGAAGTAAAGTTCAGTCAGGCCCAGAGTCTACAGGCTCTGTCCAAGCCAAGTCAACCAAGAGTGTTCCTGCTCTAAGTTAGAGAGTTCAGGCTCTGTAAAGAGAGAATGTTCCCTTTTCAATTGACACCTTGTCAAGACAGCATAAACAACAATAAAAACAGTTTCATGGTCTGTGTTGCCAGGGTATACACGGTGGTACCCTCCCAGGGGACATCCAGCCTTCGGACATTTGACATGCCAGAAGCAAAACAACTTAGCTTCTCCCCCCTCAGCACCATACTGGCAGTGGCGACATGGCAACCGCAGAGTTATTGGGGCTACAGTAAGTATATACCAGTAGACACTAGGGACCCTATTCGAGGTTCAAGTTGCTAAAGCCACTAATATCGGATTTAGGACTAGGCAAGGGGCGTTCCCCCGCAAAAGTTGCTATTTTGGGTCACCTACCTTACCCGGTAAACACCTGCGTTAGACACACTGAATACAAGTACGCTCGCCCCGGGGACAAATCCGCTGACCTCGGAACAGTCGCCACCAGGTATTCATAAACGTAACCTCAGTAAAACTATGTCTAAACCTAGCCTTATTCCTAAACGTAACCTCAGTAAACTATGCCTAAACCTAACCTTATTCCTAAGCGTAACCTCAGTAAAACTATGCCTAAACCTAACCTTATTCCTATTTATAGGCAGAGATGTTATTTGTATTTATTTTATTTTGCACTAATTGCACCATTTATTGATGTTGAACTTTGAATTATTATTATTTGATGTATATAACTGGAGTTGAAAAATTGCTTGAATAGTAAAAACTTGTTCAACCTGCCACTTTTCTATTTTGGATTTATAGGCAGGGATTTATAGGCAGGGCAAAATAAAATAAATACAAATAACATCTCTGCCTATAAATCCAAAATAGAAAAGTGTCATTTCAAACTAAATATAACTACATCCAATAACAATACATAATAATCATTAAAATCAAGAAATGTGTGCAATTAGTGCAAATAAAAAAACAAAAAATCTCTAATAAATGTCTTCTGAGTGGTACCTTGAGTAACAGTAACCAATGCACAAGGGAACACGACAGGCCTCGCATTCATAACGTGTCTCGCGCCGTTCTTGCCCCTTTGGTGTCAATTTTGACCTGGAACAGACCCTGCACCGCCTTGAATTATACTTTTTTCCCGGAGTGGGTGGGAACGGTATGAGCACATGGGCTCTAATGTCTCCATCCCTCCTGTTCTCTGGGTCCCTCCAGGGTGCCCTTGGGTGGGGGTGGTAAGCATCGTCTTCCTGATCCTCAGGAGGAGGGGGCCCATTCCCATCCTCCAGAGGAATGGCCTCTTCTTCACCTACATTCTGTGCGACTCTCAGACGGGGTACCTCTGGAGGAGGGGGCCCATTCCCATCCTCCAGAGGAATGACCTCTTCATCACCCCCTTGCTCAGGGGGAGGGGGCCCATTCCCATCCCCCTGAGGAAGGTCTTCTCGCTCACCTCCGTCCTCAGGAGGCGGGGCTTCAATCCTACCCTCCTGAGGACGGGCCAAACCGCGACGGCGTCCCAGGGTGGTCCAGGACGTGGCAGCAGCCGCGGAGTAGGTGACAAGGGTTTTGTAGAAACCATCAGGATGCCTGGCCCTGTAGAGGACGAAGGAGTTGTATAGTGCAATTTGGAACAGGTAGGCTATGAACTTCTTCGTCCACTTTGTCGTCTTCCTGGTGAAGTGATAATAGACCAGGTTTTGGTCCAGCTTGTCGTAGGTGTTGTACTTCACCACGCACACTGACTTCCGAACTTCCACTCTGTCTCTGTTGCCTTTCTCCTTGTGTGCCACGGTCACCATCTCATCCTGGTGGCACGTGGTGACGATTTTGCTCTCCTTGGCTCGCCATGCCGTCACCATCACGCCGTTGTAGTGACTGCTGATGGTTGACCCGAGGCCCAGCTTAGCCTTGGTCACGGCCTTGATGGCTGGTGGCTGCCCTCTGTTGCATCGCAGAGTACCGCACACGTGGGTCCCTTTCCCCAGAAGTTCCAGGCACGAGTCCACCGAGTTATACAGGTTGTCCATGTAGAGACGGTACCCGTGCCCTACAAGGTCACACAGCAGGAAGGTCACTGTCACAAGCAGGGTAGACTTGTTGATTCCACCACAGCACGGCTTCATGTGGTAGAGGTACCCCGTCTGAGAGTCGCACAGAATGTAGGATTTGATTCCATACTTGATCGGTTTATTTGGGTTGTAGACCTTGAAGGACAGGCGCCCACGCCAGGACAGCATGCCCTCGTCAATGCTGATGTGCTGGCTTGGCAGGAACACCTCCTGGAACTTCAGCGTCAAGTACGTCAACACTGGGCGGATCTTCCACAGCGGGTCTATGGGTCTGTGGGTCAGAGGGTCAAGGGGCTGGGGGATAGTGTTGTCTGTGAAGTGAAGGTAGGACCAGATCAACTGGTACCGGTTCCGCGCCATGACCTTGCTTAAGTAGGGAGTTGCCAGGGGCTCAGCAGTGATCCAATACATGGCAATATCAGGCTTGTGAATGATACCAGTGAGGAAGAAGAGGCCAAGAAAGTTCTTCAGCTCTGTCACTTCCAGCGGTTGATCTGGTTTCCAGGCATTTCCTCTGGCGAAACGCCGTTCACTGGGAGGCCTCTGACTCGCATACCGGTTGGTCTCGTCGCAGATGTTCTGGAGCAGCTCATCCGTCAGGAGTAGCTCCAGGAAGTCGACCGGTTGATCTGACTGGAGATCAGCAGCCCCATTGCGAGGCCCCGGAGTCTCAGCAGGGGAGAAGGGGATGTCGCGAGGCTGCCAGTCGCCAGTGTCCGACCACACACGAGGAGGAGCTGCAGCCTTACGAGGCCTGCCACCTGTGAATTATAGAAATAGATAATTACCATAAAATATATTTTTGTATTTGTGTGGTTTACGTTGTGGCGGTGGTGCATGACTTTATTACACTTAGAATGAATGAGAGCACACACACACACACACACACACACACACACACACAGGTTCTTTCTTACCTCTACGAGATGACGGTCCAGGTCGCGGTCCGTGTGACGGTCCGGGCCCACCCATGTCTGGCCCTGATAGAATAAACTAAAAAAAATACTTGATCAATATTATGTACATGAGATCAATTTAGGCATTTAGCATCATCTTAGCATCATATCATAGAGATCACATGCATGCATACATAAATGAGAGAATATTTACCGTTGCTGTGTAAGGTTTTAGTGTTTTTTATTCCTGTGATAACACACTCTTTCTTACCTGTTCTACGAGATGACGGCCCAGGTCCACCCATGACGCCCTCATCCCCAACCGTGTCTGGTCCTAAATAGAATAAATAAATAAAATACTTGATCAATATTATGTAGATGAGATCAATTTAGGCTTTTAGCATCATCTTATAGAGATCACATGCATGCATATATATACATAAATGAGATTATATTTACCGTTGCTGTGTAAGGTTTTAGTTTTTTTTTCCTGTGATAATTCTGACATCTTACCTGGACTCCCGCCAACATGTCCACCAACTGTTCCCTGCAGGTCATCATCCTCATCATCATCAGACTCTGAAATGGATCAAATAGTAGGCTACATGTTACATGGTGAATTTTTCAAATGCTATGTTGACATGACCTCATCATAACCTGCTTTTTTGATGGGGTCAAATAGCAAGATGAAAGACATCAGGGGTTCAGGTCAGGAAAACATCAACAAACAGGATCAAAGCGTTTGTGTTGTGGTCTAACCTGGACTGAGGCTTTTGATGTAATTTTTATTATGACAACATTTGCAGAGGGAGGGGGGGTCAGCACACCTGCCATTTCCCCCCTTCAAAAAGGCAGAATAAAATAGCAGATCTACAAGCTCAAAAGCTTGTAGATCTGCTATTTTTTTTATAGCACCACAATATATCAAGACAACCTTAACATTGTCGTTATCCGATCTACAAGCAGATCACACAAGTAGATCACGACAACGCGTCGCGTTGCGAGTTGTTGTTGTGAGCTCCGTTGTAGCCGCGGCCCGCGACCCACATGTTGAGAACCACAGACACCGAGAGAAAAGGGCCATGCAGTTAGTTTAGCGTTGCCAGGTTATGGGAGGGGAATAAGCAACCAGGTCTATGAAAACGAGCCCAAAGGTAGCGACTAGCCGACTATAGGCCACATGAGCACAGAGCACTTCAAACCTATCTATCTGAAAATAGCCGATCTACAAGCTCACAGCCACCATGATTTACAAGCAGCCTTACAGAGAAACAAGCCCAGCCCAGTGTGGCTTATAATTTATAGCAGATATACAAGCTCGTAGCGATAAAATAAGCAGACCTGGCAACGTCTAAACACACAGTCGCTAGTTTTCTC
Organism: Gymnoscopelus microlampas; assembly: GCF_963454915.1. Lineage (NCBI taxonomy): Eukaryota > Metazoa > Chordata > Actinopteri > Myctophiformes > Myctophidae > Gymnoscopelus > Gymnoscopelus microlampas. Next base: position 20,975,641 of record NC_139948.1, read on the forward strand.
CATTGAATCAACTACGTAACAAATAAAAGACGATAAAACATTGAACCTGCCATTTCCCCCTTCATATAGGCAGAATAAAATAGCAGATCTACAAGCTCAAAAGCTTGTAGATCTGCCATTTCTTTTATAGCACCACAATTTATCAATATAACCTGAACATTGTCGTCATCTGATCTACAAGCAGATCATACAAGTAGATGCGACGCGTTGTTGTGAGCTCCACTGTGGTCGCGAACCACGAGTTTGGAACCTATTCGCGCACGTATTTTTTAGTGTTGCCAGATTGTGGGAGAGGAATAAGCAACCAGGTCTATGAAAACGAGCCCAAAAATAGCGACTAGCCAGTGTGGCTTATAGCAGATATACAAGCTCAAACGCTTGTAGATCTGCTCAACTACGTAACAAATAAAAGACGATAAAACATTGAATGTGTGCTTACCAAAGGGAAAATGAGAAGGTGAATGTCTTGGAGATGGCTGCTACTCATCGCCGGAGGGATCACTAGAGGAATAAGCCGCCCCATCCAACTCATCCTCGGTCTCATGGTCGGTCAGCTCATCTTCCTCGCTATCAGGGGGGGGAGGGGGTTGAAGGACGGGCACCGATCTCCTCAAACTGCGGCGCACCGGTGGATCCCGGTTGTCGTCCTGTCCGACAGCTGCGACCCACCTGCCCGCCCGCCGCAGTTACTGCCAAGCCAACCGGACCTGGCTGGTCCTCGCGGTCCACAGGAACTGGCGGGTCCGGTTCGCGTTTGTCCACGGATCTCCTCGAACTCCTACGTCCGGTTCAAGTTTGTCCACCGCTGGAGGCTTCGGTGGTGCTGGGGCCTGGAGGAAGCGATCCAACGTGGGACAATCCACCACTGGAGGCTGGAAGGAAATTATATGGCTTTTATAGTGCTGTGTGACAGGATCTGTAGAAGAAGTAGATATCTGCGAGTACATGCTGTATGCAATGCTTTAAACTCAGCTATTCTGATTATTTGAGAAGTACACTAATACTTAGTTTTTATACTGTGCGTATATTTTGTAGATCTAAAAGTGTTAGTATAAATGTGTCACTATAACCTTATATTCCCAAACTGTGTTTATCAGAGCAGGAGATGAGGTCATCGCCTTAGAGGCCCTCTCTCTCTCCCCATGAGCAGAGTGATTTACTGACTGCAGGCAAACATACTTTAATGGCCAGAGTGCCTTAATGATTTCATGAAGTTAAGTCATTTTTGTCTAAAACTATTGTATACATTCATTGAAATGCCAACTGATAATAGCTATGATGTCAATTGGCATCAAATGTTTCCTGGAGCAAAACTCAGTGTAACATGTCCCCAGTGTCAGTATAAAAACAAAATATTGCTTACATTCTGGCACTAGACATCTACACTGAGCCTCTGAATGAGTCAATATATGTACAGTCTAACAAATATAAAAACTGCATTTTACAGTAGTTAAAATATTCCTTGTACTGCAGTTCTATGTGATGTAGGTTTGTACTGGAACAATCATGTGTGAATATTATCTTTTAAACATGAACCTTTGTTATTCCATTGGATCTTCTGGAGGGGTCCATTAAAGGCCGAGGTTGTAGAAGCACTTGTAAATTGGGGTACTCGTTTATGTACACAGGGACAGTGTACGTATATGAGTAGCCTCAACCCACACCGCCACCTACAGGACACACCACCACATTAAATCACTTCACACAGTTACAATTAGGGCTGTCACAACTAATTGCCATACAAATAATTGCGAGCAGCCGATTAGAATGTAATAATTGTGACAGGCCTAGCAACAATATATGTTGTCCTACCTTATAGGGAGGTCCTCCGGGTGATATAACATAGGCCGACACATTCTCCTACAGTGTGTTGGTGATGGTTGCTGAGAACACAGGTGGTAACAGTTACAAATACAATGGTCTTTTTATGTTATTAGTATTAAAGTAATAATTTAGCAATTTAGGAATTTAGCAGACACTTTTAGCCAGAGCAACTTACAATAAACAAGGTAAATAATCACATAAAGAGAATGCAGAGAGAACAGTATAGTGCCTCTCAAGAAACTAAGATACAATCAGGGGTAGACATTAACCCATTTAGGGCGGGAACCCCTATTTGTAACTATACCTTTCAGGACGGGAACCCCTTTTGGGGTTCTTGTTGGTAGAGCCCCCACTGAACGTCAATCCTGCGTCCTCTTTCAAAGTTCCAGAGCCGTGCTGAGACACACACACACAAAATATACTGGGGTGTTATCTTCATAGTCATTAATGACCAGTATGAAAACACAAACCAGTAGAGTGTGTCTACTGGTCAATGACCAGAACCCAAAAAACAGTCAGTAACTGGCGTCAGTAAACAGAACGCTCATCCCAAAACACTCGCCCCCATTCAAAAGGTTCTTGTATTCATTTTAGGGTTAAGAATAAGTTTAGGGTTAGGCATAGTTTTAATGAAGTTAAGCTTAGGAATAAGGTTAGGTTTAGGCATAGTTTTACTGAGGTTACGCTTAGGAATAAGGTTAGGTTTAGGCATAGTTTACTGAGGTTACGTTTAGGAATAAGGCTAGGTTTAGACATAGTTTTACTGAGGTTACGTTTAGGAATACCTGGTGGCGACTGTTCCGAGGTCAGCGGATTTGTCCCCGGGGCGAGCGTACTTGTATTCAGTGTGTCTACTAGTGCTGCACGATATATCGTTAACGCCCAAACCACACCTATGCATAATGTAACGGGTAACGCAGGTGTTTACCGGGTCAGGAAGGTGACCCAAAATAGCAACTTTTGCGGGGGAACGCCCCTTGCCTAGTCCTAAATCCGATATTAGTGGCTTTAGCAACTTGAACCTCGAATAGGGTCCCTAGTGTCTACTGGTATATACTTACTGTAGCCCCAATCGCTGTGCGGTTGCCATGTCGCCAGTATGGTGCTGAGGGGGGAGAAGCTAAGTTGTTTTGCTTCTGGCAGGTCAAATATCCGAAGGGTGGATGTCCCCTGGGAGGGTACCACCATGTTTACCCATTTTCCATTGTATAGTCTGGTGGCCTCACCAACGTCAATCCACCAGTACCACGCACTGTTGAGAGACAGAGACACACAGAGACCCGATAAAATACAGGAATATTAACGCACCATTTTGAAAGTAAAATTTAAGACACCATTACTCAGAATCATAACAAACCTGATACGCCCATATACACACACACACACACACACACACACACACACATATATGGAGATATGGTAATTTGAATTATTCTCATGTAACCAATTGCAGTCAGTGAAAACATAATACGGGTCAACAGAGACATTATTACCCAAACATTAATGTATAGTAAATCAGTCATGCAGACATTCAATCAGTAAGTAATTCAGCCCGTCCTCTTCTCATTGAGAAGAGCTTAAGAAACCGCAAAAACTATTTTTGGAGTTGGAACACCACAGGATTAGGCTATACATACAGTTGCTCAATATTTTCTTCAGATTCATATTGACTCATCAATACGATGTATTGTTTCCCTGATGTTCTCTAATGTCACTATGAATTGTGTGAATGAGCCAAGCCATTCATTTTGTATCAGGCTGACATAATTGACAGAATCATCAGCCAGTACAGTGAGAACAGAATAATAAGATTTAATAAGCCTAAATGATTTAGTCATAATGATTTCCCTTGGCAATTCAAATACCTCAAGTAACCAATGGTTTTAAGGTTAGGAATAAGGTTCAGTTTAGGCATAGTTGTACTGAGGTTACACTTAGGAATAGGGTTAGGTTTACGCATAGTTTACTGAGGTTAAGGTTAGTGTTAGGCCTAATAAACTATGCATTTTGTGTATAATATGGATATATGTCTAAATCTGCCATCATATCCTATTTTAGTGTGCCATCTTGGCATAACTAACAAAACACACCAGCGTTGTGCTGTCGCAACACAAAAATCCAGCCTACCTCTAGTTCGGCCCTTTGACACAGATAACACTATATGATTAAAACAAAGGCTTACCTCGACGTTACGAGCACAAACACACAACCCGCCGTGACACAGGGAAAAAGGCGGAGAACCTGGGCAAATGTGGTCTACAATTCTGCCAGGCCAGCTGCCTCGTCGTAACTGCTCTGAAAGAGCGGTGCCACTAAAACGCACCGGTTCCCAGTCCCACTGATTACATAGGTAGATTGTTATTTAACAAAAACTTGACCTAAACAATATAATCAAAGCTTTCTGTTGCTCAATATGTTCTTCAGATTCATATCGACTCGTCAATATATAAGATAAATTGTTTCCCTGATGTTCACTACTGTCACTATGAATTGTGTGAGCCAATCCATGGTTCATTTTGTATCAGGCTGTAAATTGACAGAATCAAGTTTTTACCGAAGTTGCACGACGGTAAACAAACAAACAAACCGTTATTTAGCCTACCTCCATCAACATATAAGACGATACATTACATGTCCAGCAGTAGTTATCCATTTTCCATTTCTGACTTCAGTTTCTTTTGGACTACTTTAGCCTACGATACGAACATCTTCAGTAACTTCTTCAGCGCGTGTTTCACCCAGTGTTGCCACATTGTGAGAGAAATAAGCAACCAAGTCAATCGAAACAAGCCCAAAAGAAGCAACTAGGCCACAGTCTGGGCCACAGTAGCCTACTTTAAACCTGTTGTATATTGGCTATTTAATAATAGCCGATCTACAAGTTGAAAAGGCGTCACTGCAACCGACAATATTTACAAGCAACTTTACAGAAAAAGGAAGCCCAAAGTCGCTTATAATAAGCGGACATGGCAACCCTTCCCTTGACATCTCTCATATTTAAGACGAAGACCTTCGTTAAAAAAAAAAAAAGACAATTTAAGACTTCAAGGACCCGCGGGAACCCTGTCATTTCATACGACTTAAAATCGTATGGATTGCCAATAGGCTATATGAACATCAGCCATATTGTGAAGACATTCACAGGTGTTACCAATGATACTAATGAAGGCTCTGTTCCATTCTGGTCAAACGGAGTAGGGTGCTGATATTGTGCATGTTGGCTCACTGGGAACACTCTGCTACACCAGTGGTTCTAAAATGTGGGTCCAGGGACCCTCATGGTTCCTTAAGGGGGTTCCAAATGGCCCCTTACGGTTGAGTAACTCTAATTAGAATTAGTAGGCCTATGTTGCCATGGCGTGCGCATACCTGCTAGCTACTATGGTCCATTGAACATACCACCAGCAGCTCACAGCCTGTTGCCAAACCCTATAAACAAATACACTTCAATACTATGTACATCAGTATTATGCAAGTTAAAATGCACAACTATAAAATCTATAAACGTTATGAAATCTAGTATTCAGAAGTGTTTGCTTACCCGCAGTCACGCAGTTCCTCCCCAGCCAAGGGTGACGGCAGGTGCATCTGACTCTCAATCACCGCACCCAATACTCGTTTTAATCATTGGCATACACTGCAGCTGTGAGCTGACGCCAGCTGGGAGGTCCCACAGGCGACATAATAATAATAATAATAATAATAATAATAATAATAATAATAATAATAATAATAATAATAATGAATATTGATAATAATAACATTATATATATTGTTTTAAATAAGAAATACATCAACTCTAAATTAGAATTAACAATGCAAGGAATAAATATAATAGCAACAGAATAAGAATAATAAAAACAACAAAGCTAAAAAAAAAACAACAACTGGGGAGCAATTAATCTTTGGAATTATTCAGTAGTATTATCTGATTATATGATTGAATATTATTGAATAAACACTGGTTATTGTGTTAAATCATTTTAAACAGGGCAGTCATGTTAAAAAAACATCAACAGTGGTGGAACAAGTACTCAACTGTTTTGCTTAAGTAAAAGTATCAATACTGCAAAGTAAAAGTACTCTGTTATAAAAAATATGTGCTGACCGATTGTGAGAGACCACTGTTGTTATCAATACTGTACAATCAATTGAAAAAATAGCATACAGATGTGTCTACAGTGCCACAACTGTACAGTTAAGCCAGATCAAAGTGAAAGTATCAGTAGTTAAACCACTGTGCACAGTAGTTGAGATTTAGACCCAAGACCTGATCTCTGTGTGTGTGTGTGTGTGTGTGTGTGTGTGTGTGTGTGTGTGTGTGTGTGTGTGTGTGTGTGTGTGTGTGTGTGTGTGTGTGTATTGTTGGAGACTGGGCTAAAACAACAGACAAATTGTGCAATGTAATAATTTGTAACCCTTCAGATCACACGTCTCCGCGCGTCCGTTGAATTGGTGAAATTAAAAGCAGACAAGACTGTTAATTAAGTGTATTTAATAATAAAGCAGTAAGTTAAAATAATTACAGATTGAATATAGAAATGTACTTAACAGAGATCTCTGGGCTCCCAATCAACTGTCCTTAACAGCAACAAGTTACTTCGAGGTCAGTTCATCAGGTCTGAGCCCCGCTATCTGTCCCTGGAGCCTATTTATAATATCCTATACATGTTATACTAAAAGTTATCAAAAGAAGTCGCTGTCGGTCCACCATGGTTTCTTCATCAGGGTGGCAAGTGGTCCCCCCCTGGCTGATTTATGGGTTTTAATGACGACCTTGGATCCACGGACCGAGTGCCTCGCACCTATGGAATGCAGCACATCCTCCCTCCAGATAACAGTCTGGGCATACTGTCTCAATGCATCGGCCGGCAGTAGGCATCCCCATTGGTCCAGGTTCTCTTCCCAGGGTGTGCAAGTGGCCCCACTGATTTACCGGTCCAGCCGACGGTCTTGGTCTCACCAGCCTAGTCTCAGCACCTGGGAATGTCAAAATAGACGCAGCAGACACCATTGTATTCTCTCTCTAACTGTGACGGTCCTAGACATTAGAAGTGAATTGTGTCTTCTGGGAGATAACAGCATTCTGCCATGCGAATAGATCATGTTTATCACAGTGACTGTATTTCTAAGGACATAATTCCATCAAGGCTATAATGATTTCATAAGTTAATAATGTGTTTTCTGTTAGGGTCTATGCGAACAACAGTACAACAGTACTAATGAAGACACACACATTTGCTCTTAGTAACTGGGACTTGAAAAAACAGTAATAGTAAAAATGCACACATTGGCTCTTTAATCACTAGGGCTAAAAAAGGATATACATTGCCATATAAGGATATAAGTCATTTGCTCATAATAACTAAGGCTTAAAAAGGATATCAGTTGCCATATAATAAGGATATAATTTGCCAACAGTCCCCCTTTTCACGTGGGTTTCCCACGTGACGAGAAGTGGCACGGGACTACACTGTCGCCTCTGCATCGGCCACCTCCACCGGTCCTTCATTGTCCATCAGGGACTGTGTCTCAGCGTCTATCACTCCCATCTGATATGGAGCACTTGGGCCCATTTTCTCTGTCAGGCAGAATCAAATACAGCGGACACAAAGAGCACATACAAGGAATACGACAACAAATGCAGCAGCGGACACACAGAGCACCTAGAAGGAATACAGCAACACTCACACACAATAAGCACATGGGCCTTCAGCAAACATACAGCAAACATAACATAAAACAAACATACAGCAAACATAACATAAAGCAAACATACAGCGAACATGGCATGTCTTGTTATGCACACGTGGTTATTATATACAGGGGGAACACAGGTGGTACTGCTGCGGTTGGTGCCATCAGGACAAATCTCTCAAAGGGTTTGCATGGTGTTGCTGGCTTCTGGGTAGATCTCCTGTGTCTGTTGACAAATAAAGGCTTCCAATGCAATTAGGATTTGTATTACATATCTTACAGATTGCCAGTGTCCAGGGGCGTCCCCCTTAATCACTGGTCCTGGAATGTCGCCCTGTGGTTAGTTTGTATGTGGAATAACCAGTACTGCTGTTAATAGATGAACATACAAATTGAATTACTTAAAACTACTGTTGCTAACTAAGTGTTACCACTTCCATCATATCTGACTAAATTACTGACCATTCAAATTCAAAAGCTTTTTTTTTTTTTTTAGAATGATATCACACTCAAATAGACATGAGCCCTCTGCCCCTCTCTTTATTAACTATTCATTATTGCCTATAAATAAGGTACATGTTTTTCAAACCTACTTATTTATGTTCAAATAAAAAAAATTAAACACACCAATCCTTATTCTTATCATATATTTTATTTAATTACTTCTGATATTCACTCCTACCCTACAAGGCAAATAACATCAATACTTCATCTCATTTAGCGGCCCTAGTTATGAAGCTTTCTAGATGCGTCACTTAAGTCTTTAAAATCCTTCCCAATATTTAAGAAACATACTTCTCCCCTTATAAACTTGTATTATTTTATATTGTTCTTATTGAACATTTAATCCTGTTATTTTAATGCCCTCTTCCATGAAGGAAATGATTCCAAATACACTTGGATGAAATTGTCTCAAACTTACTGTCACCTACTTGCCTGACTACTTCAACACCTGCTTGTAAAATTGTCTCAAACTTACTGTCACCGTCTTACTTCATATCCTGCTTATAAGCCTTGGTCAGGGTGCCTATAATGCTTCAGTGTGATTGTGCTGTCTGATTCGAGTGGTGATAGGTCATGTCTGATTTTCACATTGATTTCAATGTATATTCATGGGGTTCATATTGTATGTTGTGGCTGTATACTATATGTGTACATATGTTGAAATGCTTTGATTTGTCAAAACCGTCAGAGGGCTTATCTCTCTCCCCCTTTTTTTCTGAAAAAAGGCTGCACTAACATTCTCACCTTTTTCAGAAACATACAAATATATCCTGATACGTTTTGGGCAATAATTCTATCTGGGAAGTAATTAAACAAACTCTGCCCTACATAAGCCATCCACTATTCAAAAGCCAACTTGTCAGAAGAAAATTTGCTTTCACATGCTTTTGGGCCGGAGAGTCGTGGTATGACATTGTCCAGCGACTCCATAACACCGTCACGTGACATCTGTTGGGACATAGATGCAAAACAGTTCATCTTTCCTGAGCACGCCCCCAAAATGCTCATTTGATGTAGCAGATGTATTTCCAACGGGTCCTGAGGTACAATCCTCTCTCCTGCACATATTTCACTTGTGATGCAGCACCAGCATTGTTTATATCACTGCCCATGTAGGCTGGCCCCTCCACACTTGTACTGTATTGTCCAAGAGCTGCAAACAGTGTAACTCCATTTGGGAAAGCAGATAGTCCATATTGTCCAGACCATAGTATGTGACCGCAAAAATTCTCTGCACTTGGGTGTTTTGTTTTTTGGAAAATGGCCGTTATTATGATGTGTAGGGTAGCAGCTACAGTATAAGGATGTGATTATTGCACCATGGGGTGTACTTCTTACTAGACTGCATGTTTGTCTATGTTTTTGTTAGCATTACACTTCTGCTCTACATCTTTGATTTGGGCTTTTAGAAGTCTTATCTCTAGATCCAGAGGTGGAGAAAAGCTGTTGTTACGGGTATAGGGTTCTGTATGTGTACTGCTGCGGCCATGCAATGTCATGTTGTGTGTGGCTGTGCGTGCATGCACCCTGACCTCTGTCCTACTCTGTCATACTGCCTTCTATTACCTTTCTCTGCCTTTTCTGCTAGTTCTGCTTAACCCTGTAATCCTCCTCAACAACTGTTCTTCCTCACTCGCTCACTTAAGTCCTACAGTATGAGTAACCTGTGACCAGCGCTTTCTGTATCTGACTCCTCAATGTATGAGTTATACATTCTCTCTGTTCTCAGCCTCCGCTCCTCCTGGTTTCTCTCCCAACTCGTTTCACTGGCCTGATCCTTCTTTGACTGTTGCCTCATTTCTGACTGAATCGGTCTTGCGTGTTCCTTTTCCTGTTCAGATGTCATGCGGTCCCTATAGTGAGCTACTGTATCTGCTTCCGTTTGTTCTAAGTCTATCATTCCTCCTTTCTCGTCTACTAGTGGGGCCTGCATGTGTGCGTTTGCGTATGGGAGTGGAATATTGGCTAACTCGCCTAACCCTGGATAGATTGAGGCTGTCGGGATGGGGTTAGGCCCCTTCTCTGAGCTGGCTTGTTTTTTGGGTGACATAATCAATTTGGATCAAGTTTGTACACTGTCATGTGCAGACACAAGAGAGAAAATCAGTGCCTTTCTATTCTCCATAAATTGTACTAATTCCCTAAATTTACCTCTTTTGATTAGAGATGCAGATTTTAACGCTTCTTTAGCGGCCTCAAGTTTTTTCTCAGCCTCTTTGTACTCTTTCAGTAATATGGCTGTTATGGGCGTGACACTGTCATCTGTGGGGAAGATTTTCTGAGTCTGCCATTCCTCTTTTAGGGCGTCCAATTGTTTAGCTACTTTTTCCTTTTTATCAACTGAGGTTGCCATGAGGACAAACCTCCTGATTTCAAACCATGTTTTAACAAAATTATTCATCTATGTATATATATAATATAATATATAATATATATTATTAATTATTCTTATGCTGGGCCAGCTAACTCTAGCCAACACCAAACAGTCACTTCTGGTTTCAGGTGATTTTTTATCTAGGTCTGTTTCAACCAACGCTTTAATAATATAATAAGATTCTCACTACAATTGCCAATTTTATGAATCCACACGTTACAATGTCTCCCTGTTTCTCTCTGAACTGCAAGTGCGGCCATATAACCAGTAAGTTTCTCTCCTCTCTTTATCTCCCTCTGACTCCCTGTGTGAAACTTCCAAGGCCTGGCTGTTATGTTTGTGAATGATCAGGCCATGACACAGTTTGCCAGAGAACTTCACTTTACTTTCTTAACTTCAGAGAGCAACGTAACAACAACATCAACATCAAAACACGTGAGACTCCAGTGATCGATCCCCGACAATCCCCACACTCATGGCAACAGGCAAAGGTAAATGAGCGCAGCACAATCGAACAGAGCAGCAGTTATTCAGACATAACATTTCCCCCCCCCGGCAAAATTTCAAGCATATAAAGCTGACACAAAGTCCTGTAAGTGGGCGGGGCGTGAACGCACGCGAGGAGGACGTGGGGAGGCACAGGGCTGAGGCCGAGCAGGCCGAGGAATGTCCATGACCTGTGCAGGGGCAACTAAGGGCACCGGGGAATCCGCGGTGAGGGGCATATCAACAGCCGTGTGTGGCGGAGCAGGGACCTTGCGTAGGCGGCTGGAGTGCCAACGAGAGCCATCGTTGAGGAGGTAGGTGGCGGGGCCCAGCTGGCGGGCAACTCGAAGGGGAGAGGACCAGAATGAGGCCATTTTATTGTCCCGGTGAGGCCGACGGACCCTGACCCAGTCGGAGGCGGCGATGACTGGAGCCTTGGCCCGTTTCGACTGGTCAAAGCGGTGCTTCATCTGAGCCTGCTGACGGGTGACTGAGGCCTTGACCACAGGGGAAGGTGAAAGGGGCGGGGAAAAGGCCGTAGGGGAACGGAGCCTGTCAAGGGGCAGGGTGAGCTCCCGGCCCAGCATGAGGTAGGCTGGGGAGACACCCGTGGTAGAGTGCTTGGTGGCCCTGTAGTGCAGTAGAGTGTGACGGAGGGCCTGAGAGAAGGACCACCCCTGGGCCGTGTGTGCCCTGATGCCGTTTTTCAAGGACTGGTTGAAGCGTTCAACGCCACCGTTGGCCTGGGGGTGATAGTACGCTGTACGCACATGGCGGATACCCTTGCTGTGGAGATAATCAGTGAACTCTGCAGAGACCATCTGAGGGCCATTATCCGTCGTAAGGGTCCGGGGAAGGCCCCAGCGAGTGAATAGAGAGTCCAGAAAATCAATGATCACCTGAGAGGTCACAGAACCGGTAGGGGTGACCTCCGGCCATTTTGAGTGCAGGTCGTAGGCAACCACCAGGAAGCGCTGATGGTGTGGGACCCCATGGATCTCACCACAGACGTCCAGCTGTAGGTGATCCCAGGGCTCAGAGGGCCAGGCGAGAGGCTGCATCGGTGAGGGCGGCTGGTGGCCAGTCTTGCCACTAACGAGGCAGGCGACGCAGTCCTTGACCAAGTCCTTATCCCTGGCCTCCACACCAGGTCTCTGCAGCGCTGTTTCAGCTTCACAATGCCCAGGTGGCCCTCGTGCGCCATGGATAATACACGCGCACGCAGGGCACCAGGGATCACTGTGCACAGCCCCCGTGCCACACAGGTGTCGTTCCAGCAGGAAAGCTCCTGTCGTACACGGGAGAACGAGGCCAGCTCCCCCGGGACCACAGCAGGCCAGCCATTGTGGATGTAGGTGCAGAGTGTGGAAAGGATGGGGTCCTGTTCAGAGGCGTCCTTGAGCTCCAGCAGAGAGACAGTGGCCTGGAGGGGCGTGTGCAACATGTTAATAATGTCCTGTTCAATACAGTCAGTGCTGACGTGTAGGGCTGGGGCTGGGGCAGGGACAGCACGGGACAGCAGGTCAGCCACAACATTATCTCTGCCTGGGGTGAACTTCAGCTCAAAATTGTACTGGCGGAGGCGGTCATACCAGCGGTGTAGCCTGAGTGGTCTGTGGCCCGTCCCGGACGTGGACAGCAGCGCCGTAAGAGCCTGGTGATCTGTTCTGAGCGTGAAAAAGCGGCCATAGAGATAGAGGTGCCACCGCTCACAGGCCCAAATGCAGGCTAATGCCTCACGCTCGCCCACAGAGTACCGCTGCTCAGTCTGGTTGAGGGCTCGGGAAGCAAAGGCAATGGGTTTCTCGACCCCGTTCTGTATCTGTGACAGCACGGCTCCTATCGCTATAGATGAGGCGTCACAGGTCACGAGGGTGGGGCTGGCTATGTCAAAGTGGGCCAACACTGGGGGAGAAGTAAGTTGCGCTTTCAGGGCACCTACAGCGTCACTGCATGCCCGAGACCACACCCAAGGCTCATCCTTACGCAGCAGCTGGCGCAGGGGGGCTGTGGTGTCAGAGTACTGTGGGAGAAACTTTAAATAGTACCCAGCCATGCCCAAGAGAGAGGCCACCTGGGCAGCTGAGGTTGGTTCTGGGATGGCCTGGATTGCGTCCACGTTGGACTGAAGTGGAGTAATGCCATCTGCAGACAGTCGGAACCCCACAAACTCAATCTCCGGAACAGAGAGGACACACTTTTCAGTATTGAGAGTCAGGGTGTGTTTGGCCAGGGCTGCAAACACCCTGTTGAGTCGTTCATCATGAACGTCAGCCGTGGGCCCGTGCACTACAATATCGTCCAGGTATATGGCCACACCTGGTATGCCAGCTAGCACAGAGACCATGACTTTCTGGAAGCAGCTAGGGGCAGAGCAAAGGCCGAACGGCATCCGAGTGTAGCGAAACACCCCGGCATGTGTTACAAAGGCTGTGAGGTTTCTGCTGCTGGGGTGAAGAGGCACCTGCAGGTACCCCTGTCTGAGGTCGAGCTTGGTAAATACTGTGGAGCCGTAGAACTGAGCTGTGAGCTCCTCTGATGTGGGGAGGGGGTACTGGTCTGGGACCACTGCCTTATTGACTGCACGCAGGTCCACACAGACACGCAGGGCCCCCGACTTCTTCTTGGCCACCACCAGGTTCGAAACCCAGGGTGAAGCGTCCACTGGTTCGATGATACCAGCTTCCAGCAGCTGTTGTAGCTCAGCTGTGACTCCGTCACGTAGAGCCAGCGGGATGCGGCGCAGCGGCTGGATGACAGGTTTAACTGAGGGGTTGAGGAGGGGCTGATGGGCGAAAGCAGAGAGGCAGCCCAGACCATGAAACAGTGACGGCCACTTCTGCTGCCATGGCGTGGTGACAGTCATAATAGCCGACCCCCCTGTGTCCAGGAGGGAGAACCCCAGAGCGGTGAACAGGTCCAAACCCATCAGGTTAGCGCCACGGTGGGCCACTTGAAAGACAAAACTGGGCACAGTCTTGGTCCCGTAGCGGACAGTCACCTGGAGAGACCCCACTAAGTCGATTCCAGACCCTCCGTAACCATACAATGCAGTAGAGGGGGCAGACAGGGGCAGTGAACCGAAAAAGTTATTGTAGGTATCAATGTTCAGGAGAGACCAGCCCGCACCGGTATCCACCAGCAGGCGGCTGCACACATCATTGAGGTAGACTGAACATAATTTGAAGGGCACTGCACCTGAGGTCACATTGTGTATAATGGTGGGACCAGACTGGGAGTCCTGGTCCCCTGGGCCAGCCGGGGCAGAGCGACAGACAGCAGCGAAATGGTGTAGCTTACCACAGTTACGGCATGACTGGCCACGGGCAGGGCAGTTCTGGGCTCTTGAAGCATGCGACCGAGACCCGCAGTTACCGCAGGGCTGTTGTGATTGTGGATGGGGCCGAGGGCGCTGACGTCGCTCCAGTTGCATCACAGCTGCGGAGTCAGGGTCCGGTGAGTCGTTGCGTGGCAACAGTGGATTCAGAGAGAGATCAGCCCGGCTGGATGTGGGCACTTGCCGTGTAGTAGCAAACGTAGCAGCACACTCAGCTGCACTCTCAACTTTAAATGCAATTGCAACTGCCTCAGACAGCTACAGTTCATCTTTTTCCATTAATAGTCTCTCACGCACTTTCACGTTACTTGTGTGTTCAATGAGTTGGTCACGTATCATTTCATCCTGCAGCGCGCCGAATTTGCATGAGCCAACCAGCCCCCGCAGGTTAGCCACATATTGGTGTACAGACTCACCGGGAAGCTGGCGTCGTTGCCTGAACAAGATACGGCAGAGAAGGGCACTTTGTGGGGCCGCGAAATGACCCTTTAGAAGCTCCACGGCTGCGGCATAGCTGATCTCGCCGGGTCCGGTTTCCAACGTCCCGAGCACCCGTTGACCCTCCGTTCCCAGACAGTGTTGTAGAAGCGCTTTTTTACGAGCCGCGTTCACACCGGTTAGCCCCGTAGCCGTTAGCCATGTCTCAAACGACTGTTTCCAGCGAGTCCAGGGGACTGGAGGCTCGCCAGGCAATTCCAGGAAGGGGTTGGGTGGTGGGAGAGAAATACCAGCCATCTTCGTCACCAATGTTATGTTTGTGAATGATCAGGCCATGACACAGTTTGCCAGAGAACTTCACTTTACTTTCTTAACTTCAGAGAGCAACGTAACAACAACATCAACATCAAAACACGTGAGACTCCAGTAATCGATCCCCGACAATCCCCACACTCATGGCAACAGGCAAAGGTAAATGAGCGCAGCACAATCGAACAGAGCAGCAGTTATTCAGACATAACACTGGCTTACAAAGTGATATACTACAGGCGACCTCGCTCAGTCTCTGTGTGGGTGTGTGCATGTGTATGTGTTTGTGTGGGTGTGTGGCTATATGGGCTCGAGTGTGTATGTGTGTATGTATGTGGGCTGGGGTGTGTGTGCGTGTGTGGGGGTTTGGGTATGTGGAGGTATAGGCGCGTGTGTGTATGTATGTGTGTGAGTGTGTGCGCTTGGGTGTGTGTGCTTGTGTACGGGTGTGTGTATGTGTGAGCGTATGTGTGGATAGTGCACAAAAGTACTCAACTTGTTTTACTCAAGTACAAATATCCCTACCAACGTGACAAAGTATACTCCTACCACCAAACGTTTAGAGTACAAGATTTTACTTGGATAAAAGTACAACCAATCTTAATTTCAAAGTATTCTCAAAGCGCCAAGAACACTAGTACTAAACAGTATGGAAACAACAGGTTAACAATTTCACACAACACACAGCAGTGTCTCGTTCTGATTGGTCTCTGCCCAAAGTGCGCATCCGATCTAGAACCTTGTACTACAAATAGATTATAAAGGATTAAACTCAATGCGTCACCATGTTTTAAATCAGTTGAGTCACTGCTGTCACTATCCTATACCTCCCACAATGTGCCCCACAGAAACTCTTCAGAATATTTTACTTTTCTAGTGACGAGCGACCCACCCCACAATATCCCCACAGATAAAATAGTTACAACTTTTAATCATATGTCATTTCGTACCATTGCACAGGACCTTCCACCCTTTATTCATAAGTCATTTTGTACCATTGCATTATATTTCTAACCTTTTTAGAATCCTTAAGGTGTCTAGTTAATGAATTTTGATGTTCCCAGAGACAGTTATTGTCCATATGTTTTTTTTTTTTTTACCATATGTTGTGTCCATCCTGGATTTTCGGCTGTGAAAAATAAAAACTTCAAATCAAAATCTTCAAATCAGCTCCTGAACTATACATAATACATCCGACAGAAACGATTCACCCCATTTTATTTTCGTCTTTTCATGACAAATAGATTGATATGTAGATGCCATAGTTCCATCATGTTTAGTGCATATTAAAAACCCAAATCAACACAAATAAATGTTAAAATTCGCCTAAACAAGATCACAACAACTCCTCCGCCATGCACCCTATTGATATATTTTTTCTAACATTTGCATTTTTACAATCTTCAAGATGTGTAGTAAACAAATGTTGTTGTTCCCCACTTGAAATATTGTGGGTTGGATGTTTATTCTGGCATATTGGATGCTATAGTGAATTTCCACAAATGCAAAAAAGAGAATGTAAAATCTACATAAGGTCTTAACTATACATTATTCTGAGACAAATGTCCCATTTTCTGTTTCATTTTCGCATGAGGCATTGAGGGAGAGGAACATTTATGGAACATTAACACTAAAGGAAATGCTAAAATGTGGGCAAATCAATAGGCAGAATTGGGCCAGAGGACCTTTACCTACTAGAGAGACAGTGTAGTGTCTCAGTAAACTATAGGATCATAGAATACAGAGAGACAGTGTAGAGTCTCAGTAAACTATAGGATCATAGAATACAGAGAGACAGTGAAATCATGTCTCAGTAAACTATAGGATCATAGATGTCACGGTCCGCTCCTCGGGCCGTGTCTGGCCGCGTACTCTGTCATGTTTATTTGGACCTTTTGCCCTAAGAGTGTACAAATGGAACCAAATGGACCCGTTAGAGTCCATTTGGTTCCATTTGTACACTCTCAGAGTTACAGACCCATAACGGCCCATCATTTGGTCCCTAACTATGGCATGGCCAGACTAATAGCACTAGTGTAGTCCAAGGGGCAAATAAAAAAATGCCTCTGGTGATAAACCCGCCCCACATTTGCATACTGGGCCCTGATTGGTCCCTCACAACTTCGGAGGGAGAGAAATCCAATCTCTATTGAGAGGGGCCAGACGTAATCTGCCAAGGGCATTTTTTTTTTTTTTTGCAATGGCACTATGGCAGATTCGTCTGGAACCAGGCTATAACTACCCATCATTTAGTTGTGGACCCCCTGGAACTCCCTCAAGGACCCCTGGGGGTCACCGGACCCCACTTTGAGAACCAATGATTTATGACATCAGAGATCTTCATACATGCGTATTTATGGATTTATGTATTTATGGGAAACCGCTGATCCGGCCGATTCCCCACCAGGCAACGCACTTCTTTGGCTCCTTTGGGGTACACGTGCCAGGTTTGGTTCTCGCAATACACGGGTAGTTATGTCAGTTATTATGCAATACTGTACCTGTTTCACCCGTCAGTGTACTTAGGGAAACACATTGATTAACATTGCACTTGGAGGCCCGTCTATGACGTCAGCTCAAGCAGTGATCAAGTGAATGGGGAAGCCATATGTTTAAAGGGACGGCCCTGTTGAGAGCACGAGCTGAGCTGTGATTGTTACGTAAAAGCATGGCTGATTAGAAACACTTATTCAATGGCTGATTAGAAACACTTATTCAATGGGCAGTCTGACAGACAGCTGATTACAGCTGGGGTGTGTACAGTAGGCTATGACTCCCATGTCCTACGTAAACTAACGCCATCCATGCTGACGAACTGACGAAAACGAAATAAAAACGAAATAAAAACTAAGCTACGATGACTAAAACTAAGACTAAATATATTGACATTTTAGTCAACAAATAAAAACTAGATTAAAATGTTAGGGAGGCACTAGTGGAGAAGAGATCCAGTAGAACTAAAAGACAAGTCATTTTATGTTTGGTTTGTGTTAGTGTCCCCGGTAACTTGGGGCAACGGATAAATTGACTGATATCCGTAGAATAACTTGTAGGGGACACTTGCCTCGAGTGGGAATCGAACCCACTCAAGTCAAGTCAAGTCATTGGACAGACGCTCTACCAGTTGAGCTATGCTGTTGGCTGAGAGTTACAGGTTTCCTGGTGGTTTTAACTTGTTTTTCTAGAAGTTATTCTGCAAAGGGAAGAATCACGAAGAATATCAGTCAATTTATCCGTTGCCCCAAGTTACCGGGGACACATGACTCGGAGTGGGAATCGAACCCACTCAAGTCAGGTCAAGTCATGTTATTGGACAGACGCTCTACCAGTTGAGCTAAGCTGTTGGCTGAGAGTTACAGGTTTCCTGGTGGTTTTAACTTGTTTTTCTATTAGTTAGTCTGCAAAGGAAAGCATCACAGTAAAGACACCAGTGGGATTTGAACTCATGGCCTCTGGATCATGTATACTGCGTCTCAACCCATTGAGCTAACAGATGGCTGACAAGTACAGCCTTCCTGGTAGTTTTCAGTTGATCTTCTGGAAGCCAGTCTGCAAAGGAAAGAATCATAGGAAAGACATCAATGGGATTTGAACTCATGGCCTCTGGATCATGAATACTGCGTCTCAACCCATTGAGCTAACAGATGGCTGACAAGTAGAGCCTTCCTGGTACTTTTCAGTTGATCTTCTGGAAGCCAGTCTGCAAAGGAAAGAATCATAGGAAAGACATCAATGGGATTTGAACTCATGGCCTCTGGATCATGTATACTGCGTCTCAACCCATTGAGCTAACAGTTGGATGACAAATATAGCCTTCCTGGTAGTTTTCAGTTGATCTTCTGGAAGCCAGTCTGCAAAGGAAAGAATCATAGGAAAGACATCAATGGGATTTGAACTCATGGCCTCTGGATCATGAATACTGCATCTCAACCCATTGAGCTAACAGATGGCTGACAAGTACAGCCTTCCTGGTGCTTTGACTTGAACAACAAACAAGACGTGTGTCTTTGTAGCGTGCGTGTGGTGTGTCTTTGTAGCGTGCGTGTCGTGTGTCTTTGTAGCGTGCGTGTGGTGTGTCTTTGTAGCGTGCGTGTGGTGTGTCTTTGTAGCGTGCGTGTCGTGTGTCTTTGTAGCGTGCGTGTCGTGTGTCTTTGTAGCGTGCGTGTGGTGTGTGTCTTTGTAGCGTGCGTGTCGTGTGTCTTTGTAGCGTGCGTGTCGTGTGTCTTTGTAGCGTGCGTGTCGTGTGTCTTTGTAGCGTGCGTGTCGTGTGTGTCTTTGTAGCGTGCGTGTGGTGTGTCTTTGTAGCGTGCGTGTCGTGTGTCTTTGTAGCGTGCGTGTGGTGTGTCTTTGTAGCGTGCGTGTGGTGTGTCTTTGTAGCGTGCGTGTCGTGTGTCTTTGTAGCGTGCGTGTGGTGTGTCTTTGTAGCGTGCGTGTGGTGTGTCTTTGTAGCGTGCGTGTGGTGTGTCTTTGTAGCGTGCGTGTGGTGTGTCTTTGTAGCGTGCGTGTGGTGTGTCTTTGTAGCGTGCGTGTCGTGTGTCTTTGTAGCGTGCGTGTGGTGTGTCTTTGTAGCGTGCGTGTGGTGTGTCTTTGTAGCGTGCGTGTGGTGTGTCTTTGTAGCGTGCGTGTCGTGTGTCTTTGTAGCGTGCGTGTCGTGTGTCTTTGTAACGTGCGTGTGGTGTGTCTTTGTAGCGTGCGTGTGGTGTGTCTTTGTAGCGTGCGTGTGGTGTCTTTGTAGCGTGCGTGTGGTGTGTCTTTGTAGCGTGCGTGTGGTGTGTCTTTGTAGCGTGCGTGTGGTGTGTCTTTGTAGCGTGCGTGTGGTGTGTCTTTGTAGCGTGCGTGTCATGTGTCTTTGTAGCGTGCGTGTCATGTGTCTTTGTAGCGTGCGTGTCATGTGTCTTTGTAGCGTGCGTGTGGTGTGTCTTTGTAGCGTGCGTGTGGTGTGTCTTTGTAGCGTGCGTGTGGTGTGTCTTTGTAGCGTGCGTGTGGTGTGTCTTTGTAGCGTGCGTGTGGTGTGTCTTTGTAGCGTGCGTGTGGTGTGTCTTTGTAGCGTGCGTGTGGTGTGTCTTTGTAGCGTGCGTGTGGTGTGTCTTTGTAGCGTGCGTGTGGTGTGTCTTTGTAGCGTGCGTGTGGTGTGTCTTTGTAGCGTGCGTGTGGTGTGTCTTTGTAGCGTGCGTGTGGTGTCTTTGTAGCGTGCGTGTGGTGTGTCTTTGTAGCGTGCGTGTGGTGTGTCTTTGTAGCGTGCGTGTGGTGTGTCTTTGTAGCGTGCGTGTGGTGTGTCTTTGTAGCGTGCGTGTCGTGTGTCTTTGTAGCGTGCGTGTGGTGTGTCTTTGTAGCGTGCGTGTCGTGTGTCTTTGTAGCGTGCGTGTCGTGTGTCTTTGTAGCGTGCGTGTGGTGTGTTTTTGTAGCGTGCGCGTGGTGTGTCTTTGTAGCGTGCGTGTGGTGTGTCTTTGTAGCGTGCGTGTGGTGTGTCTTTGTAGCGTGCGTGTCGTGTGTCTTTGTAGCGTGCGTGTGGTGTGTCTTTGTAGCGTGCGTGTGGTGTGTCTTTGTAGCGTGCGTGTGGTGTGTCTTTGTAGCGTTCGTGTGTTGTGTCTTTGTAGCGTGCGTGTGGTGTGTCTTTGTAGCGTGCG